>NW_011888816.1:6469891-6505589 GCF_000151845.1 Pteropus vampyrus | reverse complement strand
ATATTATTAGGTATTTACATAACAATGGAGAAAAATTCACACAAACTTTTTATTGAAGAAATTAAAACTAGAATAATAATAATAGACATTCTGCCATAGGTACAGAAATGAATGACTGGCTGTGTCCCAATAAAACTTCACTTATGGACACAGAAATTTGAATTTCATGTTTATTTTTCATGTCACAAAATATTATTCTCCTTTCAATTTTTTTTCAAGCATTTAAAAAGTAAGAATCATCCTCAGCTTGTAGGTTATACAAAACAGGTGGGGGGCCGAATTTGGCTCATAAGCCATAGTTAGTAGACCCATTTTCTAAGTCAAAATCTTCACACTAGAGGCCCATTGGCCAGTCTGGTCCACATGTGTATTTTGTTTGACATTTAACAATAGTTTTAATTGAATCAGTCACCAATGTTTTTGTCTTCTATTTTTTAGTTGTATTAACTTTTTTCTTCTAGTTGTAAAAGTAAAATATACTTACTGTGAAATAATTTGGAATGTATTCTTTTAGTTTTTTATGTATGCCTGGAGATGTTTTTATTAATAGTTGAGCTATTTTGTAGACAATTTCATGTCTTCTTTTAATTCACTTCATATTACAAAATTTTATATCATCTAAAGTCTTTTATTAACATAATCTTTTAAAACTTTGTTATAAAAATCTTAAACATATGTAGACTATGGAAAGACGAGTTTAATGAACCCCCGTGTAGCCATCATTCAGTTTCAACAATTCTCAACTGCTGGCAAACCTTATTTTATGTAAATCTTCTCCTGTACTTTTTTAAAAATCTCAGATCAAACAATTTTATCTCTAAATATTTTAGTATGATAAATAGAGTTGGGTAGAGTGTATATACTCTTTCTGTACTATTTTTGCAACTTTTCTATAACTTTGAAATATTTCTAAATAAGTTTTTAAAATATGGATTACTAAAAAAGAAAAATAACAACAGTATTATTATCAAACAAAAACAATAATAATCAATAATGATTCAACCACATCGAATATCATAGCATTCAAATTTGTCCAATTAGGTCATTTTTCTAAAAAAATAATTTGTTCAAAGCACAAGTCCAAATAAGGTCCATCCGGTGCAATTAATATCCCCTTAAATCTCATTTAATCTATAGATTTCCCTCCTTCTGTTTCTTTCATCCTTGCTGTTGCTATAAAAATTTTGTCGAAAAAAGTTTGTTTGACCCATAGAGTTTCCCACAATCTGAAATTTGACAATTGCACTCCTTGGAGCTGTTTTACATGTTCCTCTGTCTCAGAGATTTCCTGTAGTTGATAGTCACAGTTAGAGACTTGATCAGATTTAGATTCTTTTTTTTTTTTTTTTAAGTAGTCAACATTTCACATATTTTATATAAGAATCCTGATTTGGGCTTCATTAGAAAATTCTGCATCGCTGCCATTCTCAGCTGGCAACAGTTGTCTGGGGCTGGGTAGTGACCACCCCCACCCCCCATTTAAGTGGGACATGGATTATCCTGTAGGTCCCAGTTCATATTATTTTCTACCTGGCTTCCATGGACATTGGAAGTCGACACCCCTGTTCTAAACACTGCCTCTTCAGGGGCTTCTCAACACAACATCACAAGAGGCTTTTCAGGAATGTGGCAGAGATTAGAAAAAATGACTTGGACAGGGACTTTCTTAATATGCTTGAAAGGAAAGAGATAAGCAGCCATACAAGGAGAGGCCACGGGGGCAGAACTTGGTGAGTATCCAGGATGAGGGGGAGAGAAGAAAAGTAAAACAAAAAATTAAATTCTCAGAGTGCTGCAAATATGGGAGGCAGAATGAGTTATAGATTCCTAACCTATAGTGGGAAACAGGAAGCAAGCGGCTTTACTAGAAACACATAAATCTTTTTATATATTATGATAATATTGAAACCTTAAAAAAGTAGGAGAAGGGGGGCAGTAAATGTCAAATTGGCCAATAGTCCTAAATCAGAAAGTGCAAGCGGGCAGTTATAGCATAGTAGAAATTGTGAGGATTAAAAGAAATGAAGTAGAAAATGAGAAAAGCCTCCTAAAGGCCACTGGAAAAAGATCAGGAGCCATGTTGTAGAGATGTTGAAAAATTGGTAGAAATTTAAGAGAGGAAAGCATCTTGAAAGCCTTAGAATTTTTTTTTTTTGTGATTAGCAAATGTATTAAAATGAAAAGTATTATAAGGATATAGAAAAATAAATCACCTTTAGTTGTTTTGAAAAGAATAAATTTTTCCAGAAAAGAATAAAATTATGACAAGTTGAGACGGTCCTGGAAATTTCCAGATAGTTCCCCATAGTCAGAAGAATGATTAAGAGAGAGAATCTGTGACTGGTTATGAGGAAGGGTGGAAAATTTTGAAGGACGGGCTGATTATGTAAGTTTTAGGCTGTGGTGTTTAAAACCGTTACCATGATATTTTAGTTATTAATAACAATTTGGGGAAATCTACTCGCTTCTGGAGAAACATTTAACTCTAATGAGAAAGAAATGCTTCTGTTTGTGAATTCCCAAGTGGATGTAAGGAGCCATTCATTTGCTAAGCCTCTTAGGAAAGCCAGAGCCGATTTTACTCTTAACAAGCTGTTGACAGCGTCTGATCGAGGTACCACCTTGGAACATGTTAGCAGCACAGAAAGTGGACTGTGGAGTCAGACCTGTGTTTAAATCCCTTTATGTCACTCACCATGTGACCCTGGCAGCTTATGCATGGAAAATTTCAAGAGAATAAAAGGTTGCTTTACACACAGTAGCTAGCTACGATTCTTACAGCTTGGACTGTAGGAATTCAGAGCTGTGAATCCTTGACTTCAACACTAATAGCCACAAATGCTTTTTTCACTTACAGAGCACTAACTGTGTGCCAGGCATTATTGTAGACGCTTTGTGTGTATTTATGTGCATCCCATTTAATTATCGAAAAGCCCTACAAGGTAAATGTAATATTAAAATTAGCCCCATTTTACAGACGAGGAAGCCAAGGCTCAGGGAAGCTGAGTAATTTGCCTAAAGTTACATAGTGAGTGACCTTCTAAGTCACAAAACTCAGGCAGACAGAATCCAAAGGCCAAATTGCTTTGCTCTGCCACTTCCCACCTTCCAATCTCTGGAAAGCACAGAGAGCAATGCCTGTGGTTTCTAATTTGTACGTCTTAGTTTTGTTAGAGGTCTGAATGATTTTCAGTTTCAAAAGCCTCAATGGGAACACGTAAATTTACAATTAGACTACAAGTTTCTTTAGGTTAGAATCCATGATTAACAAAGAGTTAGCTCAGATCTTGTAGAAGCCCTGATTAACAGTTAGATATACAAAAACATTGCAGAGGTCACTTCTTTTTTAAGTGGGAAGATGAATAATCAGTTAATAAGTGCAATTTAGTGGGATAGATCTTTCTAATCATGTGACCTAGGGAGAGAATAAAGTGTGCTTGGCTTTGAGGAGTTTGGGAACTGCTAGTGTACATGTGTATGCACGTTGCCCAATCTGCCAGCCTTCAAAACTCTGCCTTTATTTTTTAATTCATGATCCTTTAATTTGACTTTAAGTCAATATATCCCCCCTTATTTAAAAATCAAAAAAGTTTTACTGTTTTTAAAATTAATATTGGAATCTACTTTCTCCATCAAAGTGATCACATTCTTAAAACATGGTCATGAGCTGAGATGCAGAATTGCGAACGTAGTACTCCAAGCTAAAAACAGGATGTTGTCAAGCTAAGAACAGACTTTATATCCCTTTAAACTGTAAAGGGAGTGAATCTTTTCTAAAGAAAAATTTTAAATAAGACTCATACTACCAAAACACAAGGCACATGGATAGTTTTTTAAAACAAGCAAACAAAACCTGTACATTAATGCGCTAGGCTGTTAGCTCCGCAACGCGAGTCTGTGGCAGGCCTCAGTACTTTTTCAGTGAGCAGCCCCTGGATCTTGGAAGAAAGAGCCTAGTAGGCAGTCGGTGCCTTTTATTTAAGGAAGAGGACTGGGTCTTTTGCGTCAAATACCATGTGAGGAAAATCAATCTCGGCCTCTCCCGACAGCCATGGGAAAGCGCAGGTGACACCCTACTCCTGAGAATTTGATTAAATTAAAACTGCACTTGACTTTGACTTTCTCTGAATCCTGCCTCTCTCAAATGTGCGGGGTTTGGATGCTGCCTGGGATCTGGGTCTGGAACCCAGGGACCCTCCCGCTGATCCAGGCCTTGTTCTGATAGTGACTGTAGACACCTAAGTGGGTTGTCCTTCCGCAGGTTCTTAATTGCGTTTTCCCGGGAGACGGTGGCGGCGGAGGCCGCTGCCCGCTCGGTGGGGTCTGGGGCCTCGCGGGGCCGTCGTGGGTTCCTCCCGGGTCCCGCCGCGGCGCTCCCGAGGCCTGGTTCTCGGCGCGGCGGGCCCCCCGGCGCTCCTGCGCGCCGGCTGAGGGTCGGGCCGACCTCCTCCGGGGCCGGCCGCGTCCAGCGCCCCGCGCCGGGGGCGGGCCGGGCTGGCAGAGCCCAGCCGCCGGCGTCCATTTTTTGGGCGGTGCTGCGCGGCGCGGCGGCGGGCCTGGCGGGTCCGGAAGCGCCATGGACCCCCGGGGACGGGCGCTCGCGGCGGCGGAGTCGAGCCTCGTAAGTGCGCGTCGCAGGGTCTGTGTGCGCAGCTGGGTGGGTGAGGCGCGGCCTGCGGGCGCGGGTGCCGGGGCGCGGCCAGCCTGCCTCTTCCTCTCCCCGGAGGGAGCCTCGAAACCTGGCTGGGAAGCCCTGGCGCACAGGGCTGGAGAGACGAGCTGCTGCGGGGACCGGGCGCCCGCAGGTGCCCGGGCTCGGGGCCTGCGCCGGAGTTGGGAGTGGGGCTCAACTGCAGAGTCGGGGCAGGTTGCGCCACATCTATAGAGACCCAACTGCGCAGCTGTACTAGAGGGCGGGGGGCCGGGGGAGAAATGCGCACCCAAGGGACATTATGGGCTCGGGTCCAGCAGGCTCGGGCACTGCCGTGACAGTCGCACCTCCTTTCCCGCCGACTGCGACGCGGACCCTAGTCTTAACCTTAAGGGAACCTGATGATTTCCCTGGTTCAACACCAAACTCCTGGAATTGAATGGAATATGCAAAAGTCCCCCCCCTCCCCCCCGGGGCTTGCAATCTCAGCCTCCTGTGATACAACACAACCGCCCGGTGTTAGCCACAACTTTGCAGGGTACATAATAAATCACCTGAGATTTTAATTCGTCCGCGGTTCTACTTTATAACTCCTGCTCTGCTATAGGTAAGTGACATTCCGTTCTGGACTTTGGCCCTAATTAAATATCCCTTTAAGGATCTGTTATAGATGACGCATTATGGTGCTTTAGACATATTTTCACGGTTAAAGACTTTTCTCCTAATTATGAAGCTCAACTACTTATTCAAGTTCTCATGGTTAAAAAGCATGGGAGGATTTAGTCCGTGGTTTCAGAGAAACTTCTAGTGAGGTACTATATCTAATTGTAGTGTTTTTCCAACAAGAGTAGAGACCCATTAGAAGATTACGATATCAGTTTAGTGCATTACTACTGGAATTTTTTAAAAGATATAGAATATATAATACGGTGTAGAAAAGAATCGAATCAAAAAGAAAATGTCAGGATTTATTGCACATAGTAAGCATTTTGAGACTTTGGGGTTTGTTTATGTAATGTAATTTTTAAAAACGGTGGGTCACAGGTTATTGACCTGTAAAACCCTGACTTACAGTTAATAACCCAGGCTTTGGAATCAGTCGAACCTGATTTTAAGTACCAGGTCTAATATAACCGAGCTGTGTGACCTTGAGCAGATTCTGTGACTTCTCGGAGCCTCTCTTGGTGTAGCTGTAAAGTGAGGGGATGTCTCCTATATTTGAGGGGTATTATGAAGACTGTATGAGGTCACATATGTCAGTCACTTCGCTCAGTGCTTGACTTATAGTAAGTGTTCAATACACATGCTAGTTATAATTACTATTGTGGCTAAAACATCATATCCTGGCAGCCAGTTCTTGAGACCCTGTGCTTTTTCTTTTCTTTTTAGATCTTGATGTGGAGGAGATGGAGGACTCAGAATCAAGGATTTCCAAGTGATTTCTTCCAAAGCACGAGAAACTAACTTTGTTAAAGCTGGTCCGTTCTACCTGAGGTAACTGAATTTGCATGTCTCCTTAGTCTACATGAAATAGGAAATGGTTTTTCTGAGGGACTCCCAAGGCGCATATGATTTGTGCCAGCATTCCACTAGGTTTGGGGATTACAAAGTGATCATGATATTCAAGTGAACTGTTGTTATTAAGGGGACATGGCTTATGAGACTTCTGTGATGAAGGAGAAACTAAGTGAAGAGGGCTCCAGGACAACTGATTTCTTGTTCTAGTTATTCCAATGACTGTCGTGAGAGCTTCTCTAAGTCTGTTTATTGAATACTAGCTTCTCCAGACGGTAAGGACCAGCAGCTATCAATGAGGCCCAGAGAGTTTAAATGACTTCAGGGTGACACACTAGGCTGAGATTAGAGGCGGGCCTGGAACCTGGATCTCAATTGCTCAGTCATGCAGCTAGCCTTAGGGCCTGCTGTGGGGTGAGCAGTGTGCTAGGCACTGAGGATGGAAGCATGAAGTGCCCACCCCCAGGACACTTGCACTTTGTGCAGACAAGTACTGACAGCCCAGCCCAGTAAACTCTACCTTTGAGGCATGTACAAAGCCCCAGATGATCACAATAACAACTGCCATTTTTCAGGCGCTTGGGTGTGTTTGGTAAGGCAGTGTGTTAAGGGATTAAGTGTTGTATTTTTATTTATTCCTCACAATTCCCCTATGAGACAAGGAAGAATGGATGTGAAGGACTGAAATGGGAAAATGCACAGGTAGGTCATGGAGGTCTTTGCATCTCATACTACGTTTATGGTACACATTCTGTATGCAGAGCACAGTGCTAGGACCACAAAGTTTAAGGTAAAGCCCTTGTCCTAGAGGAGCTTGCATCCTAAACTCCAAAGAGGTGTGTCAGATGGGCAGTGCCCCTCCTTCACCTGGTTTTCCAGCAGCGATAGTAGTATCTGTCACACAAAGAGTTGCCATATCACAGTTCTTGCCGCTCAATGCAATTTTTCACTGTTTTCAGATTTAACATATCCTCCCATCCATCTGTGAAAACTTAGACTTTTAATTTATAAACATTAGGAAGGCCTTCTCTAAATTCATTCATTTATTTATTCATTCAACAAATGTTTATCGAGTTTCTACAAGTCACTTGGATATTTAAGACCAAAGATAGTACTGTGTGTTTACCATCATGGCATTAGTCATATTGAATCTTTCAGCAAGGAATTATTGTTCAACTATTAAGAGATTTTCCGTTGTTAGCATGCTAGAATATCAGCTCCAAGGATGTTAGAGACGTCTGACTCATAAATAAGATTCCAACTGGATATATAGGAAGATCTTTTAAATCTTCAGAAAGGAATTTCTTCTCTTTTAAATATGAATTTTGCCATTACTGTCGTCAGCTTATAGAGACTTTTTATTTGTAAACTTAACTCCCAGGCAGAGAAACAAATCCGTTTGGCGAGTGGGTTTTCTTTGACTCAAAATGCTCTCCTCTTTGGTGGAAGCCACACAGGATTATGAGTGTTCAAAAGTAAAACAATTTAAGAGATACTTTAATTTACAAGGTACAGTGTTGGAGGTAGAGCCAATAATCGCATTAAGCAACAGAAACCAGATTGTAAGTCTTGCATGCTCCTAAAGGTAAGCTCCAGATAGAACAAGTGACATGTTGAATGTAAATATGCTTTGCAAACTTTTAGGAGTCCTATAAATGTCATACAGCAAATGTTTATTGAGTACCTTCTATAAGTGTGACGCTGTGCTACAGAGAATGGAGGAGTCAGCAGCAAAAAGATCTGGTTCGTTTCCTCTCAGACTCTGTTTTGTAGGTAAGGAAATAAAATACGCAAAAATAACTGTGTGGTAAATGCCAAAACAAGATATTTTGGTAATTTGAGGAGGAAGAGGTCCCTTTTACCTGTAAGGACTCTTTCTTGAGAAAAGTCCTTGAAGGATGTGGAGTTTCTATCAAAGAAAAGGGGAGGAGGCATTGAGATAGGGGGGATAGCAGAAGAACAGAAACGCATGGAGCATATTTAAGGAAAGGTAGTGAGCCCAGCTGAGTTGGAACTGATCTATACAGGCATCAGGTAGGAAAGAAAGCTGGAGAACATTTGGTACCAAATGATAATGGTCTTGAATGCCAAGCTGGGAAATATGAATGTATTAACCAGTAGGAGTCATTGAAGACATTTGAATAAGGAAGTGTCACGGCCATGCATCAGGAGTGTACCCTTGTGGGTAGCTCATGGGGAGACTGACATGAAAGGCAGGGCAGAAACCAGAGACAGGGAGACCAGTTAGAAGGCTCCCACGATCCACCAAGGAAAAGGGTAGAGAGAGGGCCTGAAATAGCCGACAGCAGTGAAATGAGAAAGGAACAGATGCTAAGGAAAGAATTGACACAATCTGACATCTCAGTAGAGAAGTAACAGCTAAGCCGACGTAGTTCCGGAGCAGTGGTACCCATGAGGGAAGGAGGTAAGGGGCTGCATTTTAGACATGCTGAGTTTGAAGTGTTGAAGTATGACATCCTCCAGACAGTTGGGGGCTTTGTGCTCCAGAGGAAGTCCAGGACTAGTTTGGGAGTCATTGAGATATAAATAAGTCAAGAGGTGGGAGAAGCAATTTTCCAGAGAGAAACTAGGGAGTCAGAGGTTGAGGATGTAGTCTTAGGAGAAAAGAAAGGACCTAGGGAGGATCTAGAGAGGAGTCTGGCAAGACAGCAAGGAAGAACCACCAGAGAACATGATTCCAGAAGCCGGCAGAAAGGGGTTTCCCAGTGCAGGGAAGTGTCAGATATTAGAGGGGGACAGGGAGGCCCAAGATGGCCACTAGATTGCTAAGTGCTAGATCACACACACATTTGTTGGTGTTTTCCTTTGTAAGGTACTATGACTTGCAGAATGAATATTAAGATGTTTCATTTGCAAAACTTTGTAGCTTACACAAATCAAGGATCACTGTTAAAGTTGTCCCTAGCAAGCCTCAAAATACACTTCTGATTACTAAAATTCAGGCTGTTAAATGTGGTTTTGACAGTAGTCATACAATTTATTGTCAGCAGACGGATCAAAGGATATTTGCTGATATAATAAGTTCTTTAAAAACTATATTTCTGTTGATGCAAAAAGTTTCTAAAAATAATTTCATTTCTTTGCCTTTTTACCATATGGCTGTCTTATGACGTGAGTGCGTGCGTGCGTGCGTGCATGTGAGTGAGTGTGTGTGTTTTCATGGGTATATGAGCTTAATACAATGGAATGAGAAGACTGGGGTCAGATAAATCTAGTTTCACAACCGCGCTGGGCCATTTTCCAGGCTTGTGACTTCAGAAAACTAAGCCTAACTTTTTCCATTCATAACTCAAATAGCATTATTTTGAAAATTGAGTAATATGTAATTTGGTCAGGATCTATACCATATAGGCAATTAATAAATGCTGATTTCCTTCCTCCTCCAACCTTGTAAAGATGTAAAATGTTCTACATATTATAAACCTAACACAAAACCTTATCTTTATGGCTCCTTTTAATTTTATCACGGAAAGAGCATACCTCCCACTATAGCTAATCTATCTTGCAGTAGTTCAAATGACCTTCAGTTTAATTTGGATAAGAATCAACCTGGGGAACTTACTAAAATTTAGGTGCCCTGGCACTTGGCACAGATATTCTAACTCAGTAGATTTGAGGTGGGGTTCCTGGGAATTGTCATTTTAAAAAACCACCGCTGTGGTGATGATAAACAAATGACCATTACTAGGAGGGGATAAACTCAAGACTTGATATGCTGATTTCAAATTCAATTTCTATTAGAGACACGTCTGTGTTCAAAAGTTTTACATTTGTATTACTAATGTTTATGGATTATATTTGTAATAAGGTAAAAACAAATGGATCCCAGATAATCCAGGTATAGTGTCATTATCGCACCCACCGTCACTGTCTGCAGTATATCCACATCAGTCCTGGGTGACTCACAGCTGCCAGATCAGCTTCTTTTCCTGTGGAATAAATGGTAACACCCTCTCCCCGTGCCCAGAGTTTTCAAAACCAGTGTAACTTTAAATGTTGTTACCAGCAATATATTTAATGGCAGCAACATTGTCCAGTCATGCCATTAAAACATTTCAATGCATTTCTCTATCTGACTCTGTGTCTTCTGGCCGATAAACATTTGTCATTATGTTATATTTCCCTCATTCTCTGCATCTTGGAATCATGTAATTTTGAGGCTAGTTCATGTTCATCTATCCTGACCTCATAGATGAGAAAATAATTTATAGTATTTTTCTTCTTAGGCCTAGCTCTCTCTCTATTCAGAAAAAAGGACAGATATACATACGCGTTTGATGTTTAAGCTGTGTATGGAGGATGTAAAACATTTATTTGTGCATATTGAATTGTGTTTTATGTTCCTTTTACATAATTTAAAAATCAGATGACTTAATGGGAATATTTTATTAAAACTATACTGAATCATTTTGTAACATAGTTGTTGGCATTCGTTGATGTTTTGCTTCTCTTGGAAGAGGATGCCGATGACCTGGAGCTTTGCCTAGAAACAGAATTTCTCTGTCTATACCCAGAGCCCCCGAGAGGACAGAACTGACTTTCATGGAGTCAGTTCTGTATCTTAACGTGCATTATCTCAGTCATCTTATTAAAAGCTCAAAATAACCTGATGTGGTGGCAGTTGAGGCAAAGAAGTTCAATAAAGTCAATTTTGCAGAGGAAAGGTTTTCACACCCTGGGGTCTTATCTGACTCCAAAGTCTGGCCTGTTTTCTCCACACCCATGTTGTTTCCCCAGCCACATACTGAAAGTATACAATAGATAGATCATTATTCTTGATTTTAGCTTAGAGACTTAGAGACCCTTATCCCCAGTATTATTGTAACCTCAGAATTTTTGACAAGAAGCAAGTGGTGTAGAGGCAATGTCAAAACTTGAATTTGTTCAATGAATATGAACTCTGTGCCAGGTGCCAGAGCAGGACCCCATCCTCAAGGGGCCTCCCTACCTCCCTCACCTGTCCTTATCTACCATCTATGTGCTGCTGCAAGCTTTTCTTTTAGAGTCAAAACACCAATGGATTTCTGCACTGATACGATCCATCAGTTTGTGTCTCGCCAGAGCTGTCACTGTCCCTGCACCTGGTTAAATGTTTCCAGAGTGGCCATGCTACTTGAAAGTTTTTAAAAGAGTTCCTTGGGGAATTAACCAGAGGTGCACAGTAAGTGTTTGTTGATTATCCTCTGAGGCCCTGAGGAAGCCTAGAGGGGTGAGGGAGAGAGCCCAGAGCCCTGCAGAGGGAGGTGAAAGACCTCATGCGAGAGAGCAAACAGAAGACCTGGGACTTGATCCCTTGCCTGATCGCACAACCTTGAGAAAGAAAGTTAAGTAACTTTGCTAGCTTGGTTTCCTCACCTGTAACCAGAGAGCTGGCTCATTCATTGATGGCTAAGGTTTCTTACAGCTTTAAGGTGCAGTAATTCTATTGCGTCTCCAGCAGAAAAGCAAAGGTGCTGAGACGAGCAGATAGTAAACTTCACATCTGAGGTCTTCTGTGGCCCCTGATTTCAAAGCTCCCTCCAGCTGTCCTTGTGGAGACACTAGTACTAGCCAGACTTCAGGTTCTGCCTTTACCTCCATACACTTTTGAGGAGAGTATGGGAATTTAAGGATGGGAGAACTGACCACTTTGGAGGAAATGAAGATTCTTACAGAAAGATTGAGACTGGCTGGGAGTCAATCAGAAGGTGACAAAATGGGAGGTAAGGAATCGTGGTTTCCACATTTTACGGCTAGAAAGAACTTTAGAAATAAACTTGCCCAACTTCTTCACATTCCACATAGGGAAACGGGAGTCTTGGGAAGTCATAGGACTTGCTCAAGGTCACACGATTAGTAGCAAACTGGAACAGAACCCATTGTCCTATGCCCAGTCCAGTACACTCTCTGCAGAAACAGGACAGGTAGCCCTGTCTCAAGGCCGGTTATCAGAGCAGGAGATGGCAGCCTACAAGCAAAGATTAAAGAGGGGCTGGAACTGTTCCATTGGAGAGAGTGAACCACAATGCTTGCTGGGCTTCTAGCAGACATACAGTAGGACACCATGATGTAAACTTCAGTCCTGTCTAAGCGTTTGGATTCTTGCCAATTAAGGTGGTCAAGAAGATCTTTTTAAACTAGGAGAGGCAGAAAGCTATTTCCTATTTGTTAAGAGCATTTTTCCTTTCTTATTTAAATGAAAATTACTAAGCTATACAATTACTTAATTTTGAGAGGAATTAAACATTTTCTCAGGGAGTATGAGGGAGACCCAGCTTGCACACCCATTTTGCTGGCTTCTACTATGAGCGTGTTCATCCCAGGGTGCACGTTCAGGAGAAATCCAGTGGTTGTTTAAATCCTAGAAGGGCATTTTAGGGTTATTTCAGCAACTCATAAAGGCAGGCCTTGTGCAAGGTGAGGTGGATATGAGCTGTCACTTCCTGCTTTGTGAGTTCACTGGTGTTTCTAGGCCCTGTTTTGTTTGTGTTCTTCCTGTTCGTGTGTTAGAACAACTTCTGGTTGTTTGTGGAGTTGATTACAATTAGATAATAAGATCACCAGTTCAGTGAAAACAGCTGAATGTATTATCTTGCCAGGCATGAGAGACTCGTGTTTGGATCGCAGGCTCCCCAAACTTAAATGCATTTTCGCGTAAGAATGGAGGTTTCTAATTACCTCTAATAGAACATCAGTTCGCTCCTAGACCAAAGTGAGGATTTCCTTTTTTAAAAAACCTACTCAGCATTCTGGTCTGCCCTGGTTTATACCCGTTTATTCTACTCTTGTAATCCCTGACACGAACTCACAAAGAGCAGGGTTTCTCAAGGTCTCAGATCAGTGGAAGCGGTTCACTGTCTTACAGCCGCCGAAGTCAGACCTGCTGCCTGGGTGTGCCTGCTGCAGAACCGTACCGTCCGTGGTGCGCTCTGCCCTCCCCTTGGACTAGTGCAAGTTCTACCTTCGCTTTAAGGGGAGAGAAAAGGGAGGATCGCTTTGAGGAAGCAGAAGGGACTAGGATAGACGGAAAAAGCAATGACGTGGCAGTGAAATGAAGCTCCAGTGGGGTTTTACGCAGACGTTAGAGAACTGGCCTACCCCAAGTGCTGTGCTAAATAGGGCTTTAAAAAAAAAAAAACCTGACCTTTAAAAACTTTCCTGTTAAGGTCTATCAATTCTGGAGTTTCTTTAGCTACTACACACTGTAGGTTGACTTTTTGCAGAAAAGCGTACCGTAAGTTACCCAGGGAACATTTTTTCCTAAATGTTTCATTGTATATTTAATATTCCTAATATTTGTTTTTTATTTTGACATTTTCAGAAAACCAATCAAGAGCTTTTTGCCATGTCTGAATGATCTACTTTAAGACTTTCTGTTTAATGGTAGGAGTTTCTGATAAGATGATTTGCGCTTCCATTTTAGGAAGTACTTTTTGAGAATTTTTTTTCTTTTATGATTAAAGGGGAGTCTTACCCCCAATTCTAGCAGCTACCTTACATTAAAAATGACCTATTTTCCCCCCATGAGCTTCCCTTAGCAGGAAGGATAATAAAAGTCGAGTGATTAGTCATTGTGGCGTTCAGCAAACAAATACTTTGGAGGCCATGATTTATGTTACTGGTTGGAAAAAACGGTTATATCTGTCTCTAGATAATTACTCTGGTGAAAGGCAAGTGCCCTGTATTCCCAGAGGGTCCCTTGAGTGCCCTGTTTGTTGTGTTCTGGTTTCTAGAACCGGTAGCCATTTTCTGTGAGTTTGAATCCCTGTGTAAAACTCCTCCCACTGTGGAGCCTATTTGTTTTCTAAAATGAAAGCACAGGCAGACACTCGAGCTGTTCTACAGAACAGCCTGTTCTTTAGGTTTTTTTAGATCAGTATATTTAAAGCATAATTTTTCTAAACAGCCTGTTGTGGGCTTTTATCTACAGGAGATTGGGGTTGGTTTGGGGAATTTTGCTTTTTTTTTTGACATAGACAATTTATTGTGTAATTGCTTCCTGTTGCGCCTGCCCCCAGGTAATTTCACTCTAAAACAGGTGCACAGGGGAACTGTTTGGATACCTGACTAGTGCCAGAAACCTTCATTCAGTTTTAATTAAATTTGTTTGGGGGGTAAAGTTAGCAAAAGCTAACTGGAACTTAGTTACTTTAATATTTTTCCCTTTCTGTGCCCAGCAATTTTCCCCAGTCGATTTCTTTTGTCTAAACCATTGTGCATCCATTTGTGAGACTGGCCAGAGTTTTTGCAGCATTTCTGCAGTAGAAAAACTCTTGTGCTTCTAATTGTACATCAGACCTACTGATGGGCCGCTTGACAGCTCTGCCAGTCACCTGCATCTCCCAAACCCTAGGAAGAGGTGACTGTTTCACATTGCAGTGCTGCCTCAGAGGACTGTGCCGCCATGCCTGGCCTCCCTCCAGAGATTGCAGTATTGCCAGCCGTGGCTTCAAGCTGGAAAAGCGGGCGGTGGAGGAGAAATGATGGAACACATGGGGGGAGGAATAGTAGAAAACAGGGGAGAAGGACATGAATGTGCGAGGAAAGAATGTACATGGACTCAAATATATGAGAGCCCAGGTTTATAAAAGTTATCTGTGTACATTTTGTGTCTGGAACCAAGTGGGAAACCACGAGCCTGTCTGTTGACAGTGGGGAAGAGGAGTGGCAGAACAGGACAAAGGCGTCAGCAGCTTTTCTCCAGGAGGTCTCCACCAGCATGAGAGATAGGTTTGGACTGCTCTCTAGACCAAAGGGATTAGCTCTGCATCCCCCTGCTCCGACCCCCCATCCAACATTTCTAGAGCGGAAGTTACTTCTTTGGGTTGACCACCATTGTTCCATTCTTGAGGGTTCCCTAAGGACACTTGTGATCTTGGTGGGTATGCTTTATTGTGTTGACCCCATTGTTTGAAGCCCTGACTTCCACGTAGTTCATGCTCCATTTCTGTGATCTGGTTATGGGAATAGTTGTTGTGTGATGCAGTGATGGAGCATGACATCCATTCAGAATACTCTGACCCAGCAAGCAGCTACCGATAAAGATCTATGCATTCTCAGCAATTACGGCTTTTCTCATTACATTGCCTGCTAATGATGAAGACGGGACTTTCTTTAAAAAAAAAAAAAAAAAGCTGGGTGCCTCTTGAGAGGGAATCAGATTTTTTGGAGTACTGATTAGGAGTTGAATATCACTTCCTTCTCAAAGCCTGAGCTGACCCTGTAATTAAAGTAACTTTTGAAGCAAAGTGAAGAGTTTAATATTTGCCAGTCTGCCCCCTAGGATTCATATATTAAGAAATGTTCCACATGAAAATGAACAAACCATAGAGATTCCAAAAAAATATTGTGTGACCCAAATATATTCCTTGTTAAGGTGTCTCACTACCTATCCTTCATTAGGATGGAATATTTTGGTAGTTTTAAAACCTTGAAGACTGATATTTCATCATTTAAATTTTAGAAGGACAATGAATCACAGTATAAAGACTGAAATGTTACAGACAGAACAAAACTTATAAGTGATTTATACTTATTTTATTATAGATTAGGGTCTAAAATTCAGATACATACAGGGACAGGAATGTAATATAAATTAATGATAATATTAATTATCATTACACCAGCAGGCCGAATGTAAGGAGATAGTGTGGTTAGATTGTAGCAAACTGGAGGGCATGAAAAAAGTTAAATACTGTGGCTGAATGAAACAAGTCTGCAGGTTGAATACAGCATGACAATTACAGAGCTATCCCATCAAACTCAAACCACCAGCCTGGATTTCCTGCCCAGTCTTTTCCTGCAGAGTGTTGGGCTTGAAGCTCCCTAAGACCCAGCCCAAAGGAAAAGTCATGGCCATTGAGCCTTCTCCATGTCACAGCAAATAAAGAAGCCACTTTGGATATAAAGTGTGTCTGTCTCATACAGGCAAAGTGATGTGTTGGTAGGGACAGCAGCAGAACACAGTGTGTATGTCCAAGAGGCGTGAGACGTAGCTGTGATTAAGCTGCCCAGTGCCCAGTGTGCCCATCAGGATAGAACAGTAAGAATGCACCAAAGGAAGCCCTCCTTATCCAGGCATGTCACTCCCGAGGCAACTGAATGGAGCCAAGCCCACAGAGGCTATCCTGGATGGCATCAGGCTAAGGGATGACACCAAAGGACAGCAGGCATATCTTGGTATACCTAGTCTGTGGTATTGACCTGCTCAGCCGAAGGATGCTTTCTGAAATATCAAGCACTTAGCAACTTCCTGACTAGTCCTGGACTGGGACAATGTGAGAATTGTCTTCTTTCTCAGTTGACACTTGATTGACCTTCTGCACATCCTGGAATTTATAATGCCTTCCCTTTTTTTCTAAACATCTTTTAACCACTCCCATTTTCCTTAGCTCTCTAGGTGCTAAGTGAGTCATCTTGTCTGTAAAGCACTTAACACAAGGCCTAGTGTGTAGAAAGTGCTCAGTAAATATTAGCTTCTGTTGTCATTGGCATCATCAGCAGCAGCATTATAACTATTATCATTACACCAGCAGGTAAGGAAACTTGGTTTCCTTAAACCTGAAACTCAGTATTGTACCTTAGCCATCTCCACCCTGACATAAATGAAGATGGACCACACATACATGACCCACTATGTCAGAAAATGCGCTTAACAATATCCCCAGCTGACTCACATATGTTAGTGTTTGGGGAGCATGGCTCTGGATGCCGTGGTGAAGCACCGAGACAGGCTTGTGTAGAGATTGATCCTTGCAGATTGCTAGCTAGGAGGTGCTTTGGGACAGTCTTAGGGGTGGGGGCTGGACTGTGCCTTTTACGTTATACTATAGGGATATATGATGAAATCACTAGGGATCTGATTCTGAAGGCTGTTGTCCCTTGCCTGTGATGTTAACCTCAACATAGCACCTGGTTTCTTCCCGCCCTCCCCACCACCCACTGACTTTCTGGACATGCCAGGAAGGGAAATGCCTGTTAGAGGGCAGAAAACCTTTGTGCGTCTGGGAACTGACACAGAGGATTATGATGTGGGACTCTAATAGTGGTACATGTATCGTTGTGAAAATGAGGGTTGATCCATTTTCAGTGAAGATTTGGGGACCCTGGTGAGCAGTGAGAAGGGAGGTGTAACTGGACCTTTAATGTTGGCGACCCAGAACATTGTCTGCTCCTAAGGAAACATTTTGAAAGATAGAAATGTTGCTGTGGTGACTAGTTGTCTGGTCTGGAAGTGACTAGGGCGGTGAGGAGAAAAATGGCCACAGTATCTTAGAGATGAAACCCTAGCTTCGTATCCAATGACTTTGGCTTAGAAAGCGAATTAACTAAAAACGCTTTCAGCCCTTCAAAGCTCTTGCTTTGGTCTAGCATTTTGCTAACTTATGATTGTGGTGATATTTTTCCATTCTGTATAGGACATTTAGGTGGCCTCGTGCCCTGGACAGTTAGTGACCTGCGGTTCCCCAGGCTGCACAAGACTTGGACGTGCAGCTGTAGGTCTTAGTTCCTGAAATGGCCCTCTCTTCTTCCTCTTCCTGCCATTGTCAGGGAACTCAGCTTGCAGTTCTGGATCCCAGTTCCCTCTCCCCTTCATCCAGAGGAGTTGTTGCCCTGGTGCCTGTAGTGGGTTGAATGATGGCCCCCCAAAACATATGTCCACACCACCGAAGCTGTGATTGTGACCTTATTTGAAAAAAGGGTCTTTGCAGATATAGATTAGTTAAGGATCTTGAGATGCGTTCATTCTGGATTATGAGGTAGGCCCTACATCCAAAGACAGGTGTCCTTATAAGAGACACTCAGAGGACAGACACAAAAAGAGGAGAAGGCCATGTGAAGATGAAGACAAAGATTGGAGTTATACAGCCAGAAGCCAAGGAATGCCTGCGTCCACCAGAAGCTGGAAGAGGCAGGGAAAGATTGTCCTCTAGAGCCGGGGGTCCTTAACTCCCGGACTATGAGCCAGTATCAGTCCATGGCCTGTTAGGAACCAGGCAGCATAGCAGGAGGTGAGCAGCAGGCCAGCGAGCAAAGCTTCATTTGTATTTGCAGCCACTCCCCAGCACTAGCATCACCGCCTCAGCTCCATCTCAGATCATCAAGCATTAGATTCTCATAGGAGCATTGGTCCCTGATGCCAAAAAGGTTGAAGACCACTGCTCTAGAGCCTTCATAGGGAGCATAACCCTGCCAGCACCTTAACTGTGGACTTCTGGCCTCCAGAACTGTAAGAGAATAAATTTCTGTTGTTTTGAGTCACCAAGTTTGTGACAATGTATTATGATAGCCCCAGGAAATTGATACAGTGTCCAAACCTAGCCTTGAATCAGAAGCACCTGTAAAGTTAGTAAAAATCAGTTTCTGGGGCCTTGCCCCTAGCTCTTTTGATTCACTCAGCCTGAGATAGTACCAAGAAACTAAATTTTTAACATTGACCTCCATTATTCTGATACATCCATCACCCCCTCAGTATTGGTATTCTGCAAGCTCCTCCTTTGACCCTCTTTTTATTCGCTTTAGTTTCCTTGGGTAATATTCATGTTCGTATTTGTAGCCACCTCCCATGTGTCAACGTACTGCACATCTGAAAATTCAGCTTCCTTTCAGGAACAAAGTCCACTTTGGACGCTTATTGATTGAAAGCACTGCCTGCATTTTCCACACTCCTCAGAGAAAGCACAGACGGCATAATCCTCCTCTCAAACCAAGTCTTTGATCTGGTTCCCTACCTGTTAGTGGTACATCTAGGCAACCAAACTGGTATGTCAACCTTCATTCTTCCCTCTCTCTCTTCTCTACTTTCCAGTTAGTTGATTCCTCCATCCAAATAACTTTCACATTGTTCTTTTCCTTTCATCCCCATCTGTCTCCTTGCCTTCTTTTCAGACCCCCTCCAGACATCCCTCTCACCAGACTGTTCCCGGTATGACCCATCTGCAGATTTGTTAAATGCCTCCTGCCTAAAATCTTTTAAATGGCCCATCATTGTCCGGGCTCTAGGTGCTAAGTGAGTCATCTTGTCTGTAAAGCACTTAACACAAGGCCTAGTGTGTAGAAAGTGCTCAGTAAATATTAGCTTCTGTTGTCATTGGCATCATCAGCAGCAGCATTATAACTATTATCATTACACCAGCAGGTAAGGAAACTTGGTTTCCTTAAACCTGAAACTCAGTATTGTACCTTAGCCATCTCCACCCTGACATAAATGAAGATGGACCACACATACATGACCCACTATGTCAGAAAATGCGCTTAACAATATCCCCAGCTGACTCACGTATGTTAGTGTTTGGGGAGCATGGCTCTGGATGCCGTGGTGAAGCACCGAGACAGGCTTGCGTAGAGATTGATCCTTGCAGATTGCTAGCTAGGAGGTGCTTTGGGACAGTCTTAGGGGTGGGGGCTGGACTGTGCCTTTTATGTTATACTATAGGGATATATGATGAAATCACTAGGGATCTGATTCTGAAGGCTGTTGTCCCTTGCCTGTGATGTTAACCTCAACATAGCACCTGGTTTCTTCCCGCCCTCCCCACCACCCACTGACTTTCTGGACATGCCAGGAAGGGAAATGCCTGTTAGAGGGCAGAAAACCTTTGTGCGTCTGGGAACTGACACAGAGGATTATGATGTGGGACTCTAATAGTGGTACATGTATCGTTGTGAAAATGAGGGTTGATCCATTTTCAGTGAAGATTTGGGGACCCTGGTGAGCAGTGAGAAGGGAGGTGTAACTGGACCTTTAATGTTGGCGACCCAGAACATTGTCTGCTCCTAAGGAAACATTTTGAAAGATAGAAATGTTGCTGTGGTGACTAGTTGTCTGGACTGGAAGTGACTAGGGCGGTGAGGAGAAAAATGGCCACAGTATCTTAGAGATGAAACCCTAGCTTCGTATCCAATGACTTTGGCTTAGAAAGCGAATTAACTAAAAACGCTTTCAGCCCTTCAAAGCTCTTGCTTTGGTCTAGCATTTTGCTAACTTATGATTGTGGTGATATTTTTCCATTCTGTATAGGACATTTAGGTGGCCTCGTGCCCTGGACAGTTAGTGACCTGCGGTTCCCCAGGCTGCACAAGACTTGGACGTGCAGCTGTAGGTCTTAGTTCCTGAAATGGCCCTCTCTTCTTCCTCTTCCTGCCATTGTCAGGGAACTCAGCTTGCAGTTCTGGATCCCAGTTCCCTCTCCCCTTCATCCAGAGGAGTTGTTGCCCTGGTGCCTGTAGTGGGTTGAATGATGGCCCCCCAAAACATATGTCCACACCACCGAAGCTGTGATTGTGACCTTATTTGAAAAAAGGGTCTTTGCAGATATAGATTAGTTAAGGATCTTGAGATGCGTTCATTCTGGATTATGAGGTAGGCCCTACATCCAAAGACAGGTGTCCTTATAAGAGACACTCAGAGGACAGACACAAAAAGAGGAGAAGGCCATGTGAAGATGAAGACAAAGATTGGAGTTATACAGCCAGAAGCCAAGGAATGCCTGCGTCCACCAGAAGCTGGAAGAGGCAGGGAAAGATTGTCCTCTAGAGCCGGGGGTCCTTAACTCCCGGACTATGAGCCAGTATCAGTCCATGGCCTGTTAGGAACCAGGCAGCATAGCAGGAGGTGAGCAGCAGGCCAGCGAGCAAAGCTTCATTTGTATTTGCAGCCACTCCCCAGCACTAGCATCACCGCCTCAGCTCCATCTCAGATCATCAAGCATTAGATTCTCATAGGAGCATTGGTCCCTGATGCCAAAAAGGTTGAAGACCACTGCTCTAGAGCCTTCATAGGGAGCATAACCCTGCCAGCACCTTAACTGTGGACTTCTGGCCTCCAGAACTGTAAGAGAATAAATTTCTGTTGTTTTGAGTCACCAAGTTTGTGACAATGTATTATGATAGCCCCAGGAAATTGATACAGTGTCCAAACCTAGCCTTAAATCAGAAGCACCTGTGAAGTTAGTAAAAATCAGTTTCTGGGGCCTTGCCCCTAGCTCTTTTGATTCACTCAGCCTGAGATAGTACCAAGAAACTAAATTTTTAACATTGACCTCCATTATTCTGATACATCCATCACCCCCTCGGTATTGGTATTCTGCAAGCTCCTCCTTTGACCCTCTTTTTATTCGCTTTAGTTTCCTTGGGTAATATTCATGTTCGTATTTGTAGCCACCTCCCATGTGTCAACGTACTGCACATCTGAAAATTCAGCTTCCTTTCAGGAACAAAGTCCACTTTGGACGCTTATTGATTGAGAGCACTGCCTGCATTTTCCACACTCCTCAGAGAAAGCACAGACGGCATAATCCTCCTCTCAAACCAAGTCTTTGATCTGGTTCCCTACCTGTTAGTGGTACATCTAGGCAACCAAACTGGTATGTCAACCTTCATTCTTCCCTCTCTCTCTTCTCTACTTTCCAGTTAGTTGATTCCTCCATCCAAATAACTTTCACATTGTTCTTTTCCTTTCATCCCCATCTGTCTCCTTGCCTTCTTTTCAGACCCCCTCCAGACATCCCTCTCACCAGACTGTTCCCGGTATGACCCATCTGCAGATTTGTTAAATGCCTCCTGCCTAAAATCTTTTAAATGGCCCATCATTGTCCGGGCTGCATGTTAAAATCACCTGGGGAGCTTTTTAAACAATCCCGATACCTAGCATCCACTTAGAACCAAATAAATCAGAATCTCCAGTTGGAACCTGAGTGTTGATATTTTTTTGAAGTGCCTATAGGTGATTCCAATATCCAGTTAAGGGTTGAGAACTACTGGTCTAAAGAGTAAAGTCCAAAGTCATCACGACATTTGAAAATCTTTACACCCAGGTGCCTGTCAGTCTTCCCTCTCCATCTCCCATGAGGCCCTGCCCACGCCCTATGTAGCAGCCATCCCAACCTCTTTGCCTCCCCGGAATGTGTCATTCTGTTTCGTGCTTCCTTGCTTTGTTTAGACCTCTGCCTAGAATAGAATGCCTTTTCCCGTCTTGGATTCAAAAGAACTGCCTGTCTTTTAAAACTCTATTCCACCTCTCTTTCCCTGACTCAGTTTAAGTGCCTCCTCCAGAGCCTTGGGCACTCTCACTAGAGCACTTCAGTCACCATGGAGAAGCTGTTAGTCTGCTTGTCCGTCTCCTCCATTGGACTGTGGACTCCAGAGGTTGCTGAACAAGGGAAGAGATAAAGGATTAAACAAGGCCAAAGGGATGAAACAGTTTTTCTGCTTCTCTGAATGATTGGATCCATGCTGCCTTACACCTCATCAGACATTTGTTAAGAAAACAAAACAAAACTACTTGGTTTTAATGAATGTAATGAAGTTTTGGTAGTAGTAGCAGTAGTGTGTATGTATGGGTGTGTGTGAGTAAACTCCTGCTAGGTAAGATCTCTGTGGTCACTGCCTCATTTAACTATCACAGTAATCATCTCAGGTATCATTTCCATTTTACAGCGTAAATTAAAATGCTGTGCAATCAGGTAATGCAGGATGGCAGAGTATATGAAGTAGAATGCATAGATGATAACCTCATCAGCAGTGTGTTAATGGCATATGGGCTGATCAGGAAACATTGATTTTTTTTTGGTAAAAATAAAACGTCGTTTGAATGGCAAATACACTTTTGACATGAAATTTGGCATAAAACAAACAACCATTAAACAATCAAAAGATGAGATGGTTATATTTATATTTACTAACACTTGGAATTACGTAAGTATATTCTTCTTTTTAAGTATGCTAGAAAAAGTTCGTGACTCAGAGTCACAAGATCATGGTTGAAAATCCAACCTTGCCAATGATAAGCTATGTCGTGTCAGGATTTTGGCTTCATTTTTCTGAGCCTCAGTGACCTATTGACTGGAAATATTTCACAGCCCATAGGGGTGTTGTAAGAAAGAAAATGAGACGGTATGTATGAAAGCGATTTGTAAATGGAAAGGGTTAAGCAGGAATAAGGACAGGGGTTCTTATCTTTGTTCTGTGCTTAGTTCCAGAAAGTTGACCTTTGGGAAAAGTCAGGATGGGGAAGTTGGTGTTCTGCTCGGTAAGTGGATATGGGCACCGGACAATTTCAGGCTGTCTGAATTCCCCGACAGGGGCAGGGTACGAGGATGCTGGGATGTAAACCCCAGAAAAAAACAAATAGCATGAGCTAGTTAGGGATGATGCAGGAAAGGAAAAGAATGGTTGGAAAACTAGAGTCTTGCTGTGCTTGTCGAAACAACAGAGCTGAGAGAGTGTAACTGGTCGGGGCTTAGATTGGGTCTTCTGTAACCGAGGACCAGCCCGGGGAGCGCAGGTCAGCTCCAAGCAGCTTAACGTCTTGTTCTTTTACTCTTAGGTTATTCCCAGTAATTTCATTCCCAGCAGCTCTGATGTTTTCTGGATCTCAGTACAAGAGCTCACTTACACTGAGGTCTCCGCATCCTGATTCCAAACATATTAACCTCAAAACACAACCCTGAAAAAGCTGCTGCCAGACACGGCCAGAGCTGCTTCTCACAGAGTCACTTCCTGCTAGTGTGGATTCAGCCTCCTTCCTCTTTAAAGATGAAACCAAGGTTTTATCTGTTATATTCTCATAGATTGAAAAATATTTCCCAAGTCATCATCAGTATAACAACTTTGATCTCAAAATACCCGAGTGGGTAAGAAGAATGATCACATTCTGCCCCTCTCTGGAGGTGAGCAGAGAAAACGATCATGCCTTTTTGTCACAGACATCACCATCCTAAACTTTCCTGAAAGTTTCTGGAGCAGGAATCAGTGTAACATGTTTAAGGAATCAGTAGATATATTTTAAGATAGAATTGACATTCTAAAATATTCCAACAGACTGGAGATAATAGACCTAATGAATACAATTAAATTAACCAGAAAAAAATAAGTGAATTTTTTTTGGTTTTGGTTTAAAAAAATCAGCCTTGGAAGTTTGGAAGCCAAAGAGGAAGAAGAAAACAAAGGAAGAAAGGAAAACTCCATGCCAAAAAAAGAAAAAAGTCTGTGTACTATAAATAAAATCAGTTATCGAGCACTTACTATTTGCTGTGTACTTGCTGAGTGCTCATATACTCTCAGTTAATCCTCCCGACATCCCATGAGGTTTACACTGTTCACTCCATTTTATGGGTGAGGAGGCTGAGGCTTAAGGGGATAAAGTACTTTCTAAGGTCATACTGTTGGTAGGAGGGTCCCAGCACCTGCAATTCGAGGAGTATGGTATAGTAAGGTGTGTGGAACCAGAAATGTTTTGGTCACACCATGAGATCTTAGGCAAGTCATTTAACTTCTCCGTGCTCTAATTTTCTCATATCTGAAATGAAGGGGTTGGAGTATAATCTATACATTTCTTTTTGTCTATAAAATTCTTTTTACCAGGGAATAGCGGAAGGCATTTGAGATTTTTAGTTCAGAAAAGAGATGTGCAGAATAAACTTTCAAAGGGCTGTCATGTGGCAGAGGTTACCATTGAAGGCTCCTCGATTGCTGCCCCCCCGATTGCTGCTCTTCCTATAGGGAGAATTCCCACACTGGGTGGGGCAGTCCCCATCCCTGATCTGAAGAATCTCTAGAATCCATTTGTGGCAAATTAAGAATGAGTTAAGAGCGCATGTGCCACTAAGAAAAATGCTCTCTGCTTTTTGTTACCTAAAATACTCAATGTCTCTTTATTTCGAAGTGATACTTACTCATCTGCCCATTTTGAGAAAGATTTGGGGAACTGGATTACTGGCTACTTGGGACACTAGCATTTCTTTGTGTGGACTCAGCACCATCTTGTGGACACAGCACTGTGGACTGGGAATGGGCTGTGGCTTCTAACAAAAGGGAACCTCAAAACACAACTCTGAGAAAGCTGCTGCCAGAAAAAGGCTCTAAGGGATCACGTTTTTAAGAGGGGCTCCCTGCTCTCAGAGCTAGGGACTGCCCTGAGGAATTTTGTGACTCTAACCCTATTATTAAGCCCATGACACCTGGAAGGGCATAGTGGGCAGGTTCAGTAACACAGTAAGCTAGACCTTCCCAGGAGTTGTGGTACAGCACCTAGAGTTCCATTTACTAGGGAGGGCATCAGTACAGAGGCCTTCTTGAAGGGGGAGCCCCAAGCCTCTTCCTCCATGGCCTCCTTCCCCCTGTATCCTGTCTCTGGCCCCACCTCTTCTGGTCCAGGACACCCCTCTACCCTGCCTCCTCTCCTTCCTGCTGGTATAGAGTCTATTCAGCGTAACTTGTCCCATTGTGCTTAAAGGGCCCCTTCCCAGCCAGGTGAGGATGGAATAGAATGAAGGTGTGAAGGAAACAGAGCACTTGGGTTGTAAAATGCTTTGCCTTCTCCAGCTCTGTCTCTTCACACTGATGGAGCTGGCTCCCTCTGTGTTTGTGGTGTTTCTGTGTATGGAGAAACTGAGTAATCACATCTGGGGCTAAGATGAAGGTCTGAGGGCAGCCTTGCTAAGTGTCTTTACCCAGACTGGAAGGAGCAACCTGTGGACCTAGAGAAACCACTCAAGCTGTAGAAGCTGTCCGGCTGTTTAGAACTCTCCTTTTTTGCTTATTTTTCACAGTAGGTCTGCAGGGGGCAGTATCTTTAATGGGCATGCAGGGCTCCCCAAAACAATAGCGTCATTACTTTTATATCTATTAATACACAGTTATTGGCTTTATCATAATATTACATTGTAATGCATGTACCTATTCTTTAAAATTAAATGTTCTTTCAATTACATTACCGTACCTGTATTAACCCACACTCCTTTATTTTGCTAAATATTTATTTTTGCACTTACTTTCCACGAGCATGTTTTATCTAACTTCCCTTCTTTTGGGCTCAGCCTCGCCTGAGCCGGGTACTCCTGGCCGTCCAGCCTGCAGAGCTAGTCTTGCTGGGCTCACTGGAATTCCTCAAAGTCTGAGACTCTCCAGGCCACTCATCTCTCCACTTCAGCTGCAGGGAAATCCCCACTTACAAAATGACCCCTGCTTCCAACACCCTTTCAACCAACAAGCATTAAATAGGTTGCTATTATCATAATTAGGTGGGCTAGAGAAAAGAGTTTTAGGTATTGCTTTGTTTTCTGGAATTTTCATGGAAAATCATCAGAGTGAAAAAGAGCAATAGAATGAGATACTACATTTCATCTGTATTGTCTCATCTAATCCTATTAAGAACTAAGTTGCACTCCTATATCCATTTTATAGATTAGAACAAAAAACCCCAGGTCTTGAGATGTTAATTAACTTGTCCGTGCTTATACAGCTACTTAGTGGAAGAGCTGGAATTTGAACCCAGGGGTGTGTAAGTACAAGCCCTGCTCTCCCCTCTGAGGATGAAGATAACTAACTGTGCAGGAAGCGTGGACCAGGAAAGCTTACAAACTATTGACTACTTCTGACAGTTGTCAAAATTTTAATCAAGGACTTCAATGGAAACATGAACCAAAATCCAAAATAAATAAGCACGTAAATGTGCTAAGCTGCACACTGAACCCAAATTTAAAAAAATTTTTTACTGAACAGACCACAACCTAATGGACCTATTAAACTGAGCGTTAAACTAAAAATATTAAAAATAAAAAAATAAAAATAACGCCCCCCCCCCAAAACCATGAACGTATTCACTAAAAAGAATCGTAACCAAATTATTAGGTTCTTAGTTTGAAGTAAGAGAGAAAAGGTCCCGAGACTTTGCCCTCCAAAAATCCCCTTGGTGTGAAAGGAAAGGAACAAATGTCATCCGCCAGGAGTCTAAACAGGAGAGGGAACGAAGCACAGGGGAGCCTTTTTTGTGAAGGCAAGAATGTTGACATGTAAAACAGGCACATAACCTAATAAATGGACAGTGCCCTAGCCTTGTTTTATCTAGCTAAATTTGACCTTTTGGCTTAAGTGGACAAGAACGCATGATGGAAGTTTATAAATGATTTAAGTATTTGTCTTAAACAGATTATTTTGGTCTCCTTCCTATCACGCTTTTTATCAGAATTGCTAATGAGTAGCTAAATTGAATGAGTTTTTTTTACATTTTTAATGCCTTTTTCCCCATGTTTAGAAAAAAGTGCTAACAGTGCAGCAGTCCCCAACCTTTTTGGCACCAGGGACCACTGCTCCTCTGAGAATCCAATGCCTGATGATCTGAGGTGGAGCTGAGGCGGTGATGTTAGTGCTGGGGAGTGGCTGCAAATACAGTTGGAGCTTTGCTTACTGGCCCGCTGCTCACCTCCTGCTATGCGGCCCAGTTCCTAACAGACCACAGACTGGTATCAGTCTGTGGCCCGGGGGTTGGGGACCCCTAATTTAGATGAAACTTGTAACTAAACACCCAGATATGAGCTAAGGCTCAGATGTTACTGCCCTCTGCATTAGGGAAGAATAGTTAACCCCTCTGGGGTATGAAACATTGTGAGGGGGGATGGGGATGCCCTGAGCACACAGTGAAATAAAGCATTTGTCTCTGCCATTGAAGAATTCCGTATTCCCTAGATTTGGGGCCTGGGGGCAATACTTGGTAATACTTGCTGCTACTGACATTTGTGACTAATAAGAATTGGTAATAGTAATACCAATATGGCTAATGTTTATTAATCTTGACACTGCACCAAGCACTGTGCAGGTATTAGCAGGTATTATTGTTTAATCCTCATGTTAACCTGGTAGATTCTATTATTAGCTACATTTTGCAGATGAAGAAACTGAGGGGCAGAGTTTAAGAAACTTGCCCAAGGTTACAACCAGAGGTGACAGAGCCAAGTCCACCTGATACCAAAGTTCAGGTCTTAGCCACTGTACCAGACTAAACATGGTTTGCCTTATCCTAAATTATCCCTAGGTAGAGCCCTGTTTCATGAATGTTTTAATGCAATGCTTGGGGGTCTCTCAGCTCTCCTGGTTTAGTAGCTTTTATCTCTTCACTGTGCCTTTGCGTTGTTATATACTCAATAACTAATGGGCGGTAGGCATTTGATAAATATTACCTTGAGATGGAAGTGGATCAAAATCAAAATGATAATATTTATGGGTGCCATATAGTACTTCAAAGTTTACATTAAAAAAAATAATAGTAAATTAAAAGTAAAATGTTATGGAAAATTCCGAATTTCCCTTTAAGTGTTCACTCCAAGGCCATCTGGTAGTCCATGTGGTGTCTTTGTCCATATTAAAGAAATGGCCCCCTTCTGACAGGATGCAGCCCTCCTAGGGTACCCTACCTGGCCATGCACAGCACAGCATAGGCTGCCTTATTGCCCTCTTAGTCCCACAGCATATCAGAGGGCATAACCTATCCCCTGCACGTGGCAGCCCTGCTCAAGTCCAGGCTACAGTTTGTTACACACACACTAGTGAGTAGGCTGGGGTCATGAGCAGATGAGCTTTGGTATTAAAGGCATGGGAAAGCTAACTTGGTGCTTTTGAACCTGAAATGGAGATTGTGGTTTTGAGTTGTATTGCCTGGGTTTGAATCCCAGCTCTGTCATTCACTAGTGAAATGACCTTGGTCAAGTTCGGTGAGGTTTTTTTGTTTGTTTGTTTTCGATAACAAAATCATGTTTAATTATGATAAAAACTCTATATTCAGGTAAATGGCTTCAACCTGCTTCTCATGAACAGTCTTGGGGAAGAATAGTAACAGAAAAACCCTTTAGGGGCTGAGTTGATACAGCTGGCAGTGGACAGGCAGAGGCTCCAGGGTCAGTGCAGAAAGCAGTGTCAGTCAGATCCTCTGGCAAGGGTCACAGGAGGTGACCTGGTAACTACATCAGAGTCTTGTAGGGCTCTAATCTCAAAAGGGGACAAACTGAGAGAGGCAGCTGGGAATTCAGGGCAACAATAGGCAGATATCACAGGAGAAATAAATCCAATCCCAGTCAAAGTATCCTCAGGAGTCAACACAGGAGCCCTGCTGGTGGAGACCTACGAAGACCCTTCTGGCTCCTGTGACAGATGAAAAGGCCCAGCCCGAAGAAGATCATCCCCAACATGCAGCCCCCAATGCCACTCAGCATCTTGCTCTGGGCAGATTCAGACTGTGCTCACCACTCCACTTTGATAGGGCTCTGGAGGCTGGGGTTCTCCACATGACAGGTGTACACATCTCCACGCTGGGGAATCATTTCCAGCATCACAAGGACCTGGAAGGTCCAATCTCCGTTCCTTATAAGGGGGTGGACACAGTGCCGGCTATCTCCTCCTGGTCGTTCCGGAACCACCGAACTTTGATCTGGCCTGGATAGAAATCTGTCAGCAAGCAAGCCAGCAGGTTGTGGTGGTTTAGAGCCTCTGTCCTGGATGGGGAGACAGTTACTGTGGGTTCCATTCACCGTTGCCAGGTAAAGGGGGCGTCCACCTGGTAGTTGTGTCTGCACACCCTGTCCACCTCGGCCCGCGTCGGCCCGCGTCTGCTCCAAGATGTCCTCCTGCGAGTTCCAATACTCAGCCTCCGGCCGCCCAAGCTCGGTCACCGCGCGATATTCCCCCACGTCACTGTCGAAGCACACCAACTCCTCCCGGTTATAGATGCATCTGGTCACCAGCCGCACCTGCTCCATCCCGTTGGTGAAGTAGCACAGGCCCTTAAACTGGAACACGAAATCCTCTGTGGGGAATCACCGCCCTCAGTCGGGCCTCGGCCCACAGCTAACTTGACCAAGGTCATTTAGCTAGTGCGTGACAGAGCTGGTGTTAGAGGCACAACCCATGGCCGGCATATTTAAGTTAACTTCCTCCTGTCAAATAAGTCACTTTGGGGGCTTTGATGCATGTGTGGAGGATTATCAATGTCACTCTTAAAGCAACCTACAGGAAGGCTGCCCAGAGGGACTCCGACACAAGCAAAACCTGTTTCTTCACAATGTAGTTAGAAGTCATGGGTCAACTCATCTACACAACATAACTCAGGTTCTGCCCAGACCCTGTCTCCCAAAACTGATCCAGTGTCGGTGGTGTCACCTAGTTCACATTCTTTTTGAGGTTTCGCAGATGAACCTGATGTGCAGTTCTGCTGAGACCTACCATTATTAAGCACACGTTATAATGCCTTTTTCATCTGACTGTTAGTTTCACCTGATGAGGGAAAAGGGTTTGTGTCTGCTTTTGGAGTGGGTCACATATCGATGCACTAGGAAGTACAAGTATCCAAGGTCTGTGACTCAGAAGCAGACCACAGGCCACAGGCCCCGGGGTGCTTCACTCAGCCCAGCACCTTCTCCCGATGAGCTTCTCATGAAAGGAAGCTGAGTGAGGGAGATACAGGCAGGAACTGAAAAGTGAGTACAAGAGGAGGAGACCTACGGGAGTTCTTGAAGGGAGGACATCACGTGGAAACAAAGTCCTTTACTATATGCTACACCCACACGTTGCCAACTTTAAATTTTTAGTATTAAAAGTTGATTTTTAAGTTTCTTGCCAATTTAGTCCAAGCACTCAGGAGGCAAAGGCCAAATCCCTGGAGTTTAAAGATTCAAGAACAAAATTCAGCTGAGTAATTATAAAGATCTTATGGGCTTTATTCACCCATTCATGAATTGGGCTGTATCCAACCTAACAGAAAGGAGCTCCTAAGAGATCTTACAGGCACAAGGGAGCAGAACAAAGAACTTAGGCAAAATGCGGATTGGTTATCGCAAGGTTACTTTCCTTACTGGGGATGGCAGGGGTTTATCAGAAAAATTACCTAACTGATGCTGATCAGTTGACTTCTGATTGACTGGTCTAATATTCCATTCCTGGGAGTGCCAAGAGTAAGTTAAGTTTCAGTTCCGTGGTGTGGGGCTTAGTATAAGCAACTCCATTTTGGGCCTGTTATGTTGTCTTTAACAGAACAATGCATTTTAGTAGAGTTTGAGAAATTGCTCTTTTCCTTCCTTTGAGCCAAAGCAGCAGTAGTAAGCAATTTTTTGGTGTTCCAAAGCCGTTTCAATGTTTTAACTTGTTTCAACAGTAACAATTTTATGGGCAGTTGATGGCCCTGACTTGTCTTATCCAGCTCAGCTTTAAGCCAGCAGTGTTCTTTGTTTTTGTATCTTGTTTTTTTCCCTTTCACCAAGTCAGAACAGCCTTCTTGACTTTTTCTATGTTCATCAAATGTATCCTTTATAGCAGAGGTTCCCAACCCCCTAGTAGTGGACGGTACTGGTCTGTGGCCTTTTAGGAATTGGACTGCACAGCAAGAAGTAGCATCACCACCTCAGCTCCACCTCAGATCATCAGGCATTGGATTCTCATAGGAGCACTGGTCTCTGGTGCTAAAAAGGTTGGGGACTACTGCTTTGTAGTATAAATGACAAATAGCCAGACAGTTCACATTGACTTAACACTGGATCCAAGAAAGCTTTGTAACAGTGCCAGGTAAGGTGAACTCTGGAAAGCCTAGTGTATGGGTGCTTTTTGCTTTTGTATTTATCTAATAAAGGCTTATTAGCACCTATTATGTGCCAAAGTGTGGTGCTGGGAGCTGGAGAGGCTGTCGTAAACAGTCTCAGCCTTCACAGAATTTATACTCTTGTGGTGAAGGCATACATTTGTCAAACAGAGGACCTCATAAGCCTTGGTAAAGATACTGGAATTTGGATTCAGGCTTTTAAGGAGCCTCACTGACCGGGTCTCAGCTTCGTGTTCACAGGGAGACCTTCCCTCTCATGAGAAGGCTCACACCCAAAGGTGGCCCCACCCTGGAGAGTCTCTTCCCTGAGCACTCCCTTGAGGCATCGTACCCACGGGTCTCATGCTGTACCAGAATGTAGTGACAGGTCCCCAGCATTAGCCTCTGATCCCTGAGACTGCATCATCCCCAGGCCTGTAATGAAAGGATAAATCTAAATACTTGTGGGGGAGGGGAGGCAGAGGAGAACTCATCTTCCTGATACATTCACTCAGATTAGCAAATCCTAGCTGTGCAAATCCTATCTCATGTCCCCTGAACTGGCAACAAACTTTTAAAATTTATGTTTTTAATACTAAAAATTTTAAGTTGGCAACATGTGGGTATAGTGTTAAGGCCTTGGTGTTGGGTGTTAAGCAAATTCTGGGCTGTGGGGCAACACTGTGATTGACTGCATGTTCAGGTGGCACCTTGAAAACGCCTGTTGTACCTGGCAGCCATGATGGAAGGGTTCCAGGCCCAAGCCTCATCATCTAGCAATGCTCAGGTTGCCCTGGTAACTGCTGCCGATGGTCTGGGGTGTGCTTTAAGTCCAATCCTCAGCTGCTTTTCTTGGAGACTTCTCTAGTACATTCTGCTTCACGACAGGTAGCATTTCTCAGTGACTTCCTGACATGTGACCCAACTGGCCGCCCCCGACGGCCCTAGCTCTTGAATCTCAGTCTGGGTCTGTTCCTGTTCCAGATTTCTGCAGTGGGGGTGATCCTGTACGACGAGCCTGCAGTTTGGAATCACTGCAGGGCCATTTTGTGTTGGATAGAGCAAGTTAGCTGTTCTGCTTTACCCCTGCTGTGTGTGCACATGCACGGGAGGCAGTGGAGTTTAGGGGAGCTGAGCACTGCACCGCCATCAGAAAGTACAGCTCCGCTGTGAGCAAGGCACTTCTCCAGGCTCACAGTCCACACCAGCACTGTGGCATAATAATATCTGCTTCCACGTATGGAGCATGGACTCTGTTCATTCATTTAGCCCTGAAGAGTGCATAGTGGTACCTCCATTTTACATGCCTGCAGGATTGCGAAGTGGATTAAATGAATTAATATGTGAAGTGCTTCGCAACCTGAAATAGGTCAGATAAAAGCAATTTTATTCAAATTGGTTGGGGAAATTCAGACAAATGAAAATCGTAATTGGCAATATTTATGATGCCTTTCCATATATAATGCTGATTTACAAACATGTACAGATTGTTCATTTAGTAAATGAATATTGAGGGCCTACTATGTATCATGCTTACTCTAGATGCTTAAGATACACCAGTGAAGAAAATCAAAGATTGCTGCCCCGTAGGGCTTAAATTTTAGCAGGCAGATGGACGAAAAACAATGAGTAAATTGCGTACTATATTAGAATGTTATAAATGCTGAGGAAAAGGAAGACGCAGAGCGGAATACGGAGGGTCAGGAGTGCAAGGGGGAGGGAGGTCGCTTCTTTGATCAGGGCGAGCCTCGTTTGTGTCTTATGTACATAGCCACTTCACTTATTCATTTAACCAAGATTTCCTGAGTGCCTACTATGTGCCGCAGCCAGGAGATGAGGTGGTGAATGGACAGATGAGGTCCTTTCCCTCCTGGGTTTTCTTTCTGATGGGCAGAGTGGACAGTGAACAAGCTGGCAAATACACGTGATACATGCAGGTTGAAGTAAGTAGTCTAGAAGAAATAAACCAGACGACACGAGGGCCAGTAAAGGCGGGAGCAAGTAAGAGATAGAGTGCCCCCTCTGAGGTGACGTTTGAGCTGGGCCTGAAGTATGAGAGTGAGCCCATCGTGGGCATTGCTGGACCAGTGTGTTTAAAGGTCCCAGGGCTGGAAGAGATTTGGCAAGTAGAGTAAGCACAGGGAGGCCTGTGTGGTGAGCACAGAGAGTGCGGCAGAAGGGAGCAAGTGAGTCTGGAGAGAGCGGATGGGATCCGTAAACAGTGCAGTGCCTTGCGGACCACAGTGAAGGGTTTGGACTTTTTCCTAAAATCAGGGAGAAGACAGAAAAGGGCTTGACTAGATAGATGTGTTTTTAAAAGATCGCCCTGCATATTGCGTGGAGTGGGCTGCATAAGCAGTTCTCTCCATAGCCACCAGTGAAGCAGGACAGTCAATTCTCAGGCTGATTCCAGCCACGTTAAACTTCTGTTATGTGCCAAGCACTGCGCTTTGTGCTTTTTGTGAGTGTTATCTCGTTCACTCCCCGCTGCCCAGTTTCTGGTTCTTCCAGCAAGAACCAATATAGAGTGGATTCATTGTCTTGCAGGAGTCTCCGGAAAGCCGGGGTACAGAGCAGGTTGGAGGTAGGGAACAAGGGTGCCGTGGGCGATGGATTTAGATCGTTTAACACCAAAGCAGCAGCTGGTGCTCTGGCCATTTTAGGCTGACCCATCCTTGCAACTAGCTGGAGGTCGATTCTTGTACAGAATCCAGAACGTATAACATTGTTTCCCTCTGCCTTCCCTGTGAGGTAGCAGGCAACTGAGAGGAACAGGGTCATCTAATTGTCTGGCACAAGAAAATGGTTTTTGACTTTTCATGGTTTCGGGCTCGTGCCTAAAATAAAAAGTTCCAGGGGACAGGAATCCTATGCTGGTCATTTTGGTAACTCTGTCCCCACAGCATTCAGTTTAAAAAAGCCTTCTGCATTAGAGACTCAGAGTGTCAGTGGAATTTGATCGAGACAAGAAACGGTCACAGCACCCAGGGCTTCAGAGAAAAACTCAGCCTGTATGCCAGGTTTCTTAGACAAGCAGGAATATAGGCAGGCTTGATCCTGAGGTGAACTCAAGGTACATGGGCTACCCTGAAATACTGTTGTGTTTCAAAAAGAAAAAAAGGAAACCAAGGACCTTTCCCCTCTTTCATCCTTTCAATAAGCAACTCGAAATATTTCACTGAGCACATTGCATCATTCACAAATCTGGTAATACTCGTTCTCACAATCTATATGCACGTAACTACAAGTCTAGAGACCGAATGTTTACCTTTCAAAATAATATATTCAGGTAAGGCGGTTCAGGCCAGTTTCCCTCTTTGTCAGATGCACTCTAGTAGCTTCCTTACGAACGGCCCGATTTCAGTTGAAAAACAAACATCTCTTGTCATACTACGCCTTCTTGAATCTGATAGCTTAAATGCATTAAAGTCTGATAAATGTAGCTCTTCTCAGCCCCTTTGGGGTGCATTTAGAAGGCAAATCAAGAGGATTTGCCTTTTCCTAGACACAGCTGAACTCTATAAAGGGCTTCTGTTTTGTAATCTGTTTTCGAGATCTGATGCGTGTGTTTCTAACACCCCGTCACGTGAGGAGGTCTGACGCAGTCACCCAACATGACTGTGAGAAAGTGTACTGCAAAGATGTGTGGGAAGGTGGAGCCGGATCACTGAAGCAGTGTCCTTTGTCAGAAAACTTTCCACAGGGGATAACAAACGCATGCAGTAGATTCCGCTGCGATATGGGCCTCGCACTGGCCCAAAATGGACTGTGAGTTTGACTTTTGCTTGATTCCAGGTCAGTATCCTAATACAGTGTGTTCTTTTTTTAGTTGGGTTTTATTTCTAAGTTTCTTTTTATAGAAGACTCGTGGTAGACAGAGGAGAAAGTTGTTCTGTTGATTCGGTTTTGTTATTACGTATGTGCATTAGGAATTGAGTGGCCAACGTGCTACAGGAGGGCTCTTGGCCTTTGCCTCTGATTCAGAAAAATGGGGTTCAGTCTGGCCCAGGAGAGCAGCTTTGAGTAAGTGACTTCTAGTTCTCACTAAGAATTTACACTGGATAGTGTTACTTTACTTTCCATATGTCATGTCTTAAAGATTTACTAATAAAAGTATACCGTTTTTTAACGAGCTTTATAAAGTTCTACGTAATAAATATGTTGGTTAACAACTTAGAGAGGTTTTTCGAGGG
>NW_011888816.1:6465571-6469841 GCF_000151845.1 Pteropus vampyrus | reverse complement strand
GAAGACAGAAAAGGGCTTGACTAGATAGATGTGTTTTTAAAAGATCGCCCTGCATATTGCGTGGAGTGGGCTGCATAAGCAGTTCTCTCCATAGCCACCAGTGAAGCAGGACAGTCAATTCTCAGGCTGATTCCAGCCACGTTAAACTTCTGTTATGTGCCAAGCACTGCGCTTTGTGCTTTTTGTGAGTGTTATCTCGTTCACTCCCCGCTGCCCAGTTTCTGGTTCTTCCAGCAAGAACCAATATAGAGTGGATTCATTGTCTTGCAGGAGTCTCCGGAAAGCCGGGGTACAGAGCAGGTTGGAGGTAGGGAACAAGGGTGCCGTGGGCGATGGATTTAGATCGTTTAACACCAAAGCAGCAGCTGGTGCTCTGGCCATTTTAGGCTGACCCATCCTTGCAACTAGCTGGAGGTCGATTCTTGTACAGAATCCAGAACGTATAACATTGTTTCCCTCTGCCTTCCCTGTGAGGTAGCAGGCAACTGAGAGGAACAGGGTCATCTAATTGTCTGGCACAAGAAAATGGTTTTTGACTTTTCATGGTTTCGGGCTCGTGCCTAAAATAAAAAGTTCCAGGGGACAGGAATCCTATGCTGGTCATTTTGGTAACTCTGTCCCCACAGCATTCAGTTTAAAAAAGCCTTCTGCATTAGAGACTCAGAGTGTCAGTGGAATTTGATCGAGACAAGAAACGGTCACAGCACCCAGGGCTTCAGAGAAAAACTCAGCCTGTATGCCAGGTTTCTTAGACAAGCAGGAATATAGGCAGGCTTGATCCTGAGGTGAACTCAAGGTACATGGGCTACCCTGAAATACTGTTGTGTTTCAAAAAGAAAAAAAGGAAACCAAGGACCTTTCCCCTCTTTCATCCTTTCAATAAGCAACTCGAAATATTTCACTGAGCACATTGCATCATTCACAAATCTGGTAATACTCGTTCTCACAATCTATATGCACGTAACTACAAGTCTAGAGACCGAATGTTTACCTTTCAAAATAATATATTCAGGTAAGGCGGTTCAGGCCAGTTTCCCTCTTTGTCAGATGCACTCTAGTAGCTTCCTTACGAACGGCCCGATTTCAGTTGAAAAACAAACATCTCTTGTCATACTACGCCTTCTTGAATCTGATAGCTTAAATGCATTAAAGTCTGATAAATGTAGCTCTTCTCAGCCCCTTTGGGGTGCATTTAGAAGGCAAATCAAGAGGATTTGCCTTTTCCTAGACACAGCTGAACTCTATAAAGGGCTTCTGTTTTGTAATCTGTTTTCGAGATCTGATGCGTGTGTTTCTAACACCCCGTCACGTGAGGAGGTCTGACGCAGTCACCCAACATGACTGTGAGAAAGTGTACTGCAAAGATGTGTGGGAAGGTGGAGCCGGATCACTGAAGCAGTGTCCTTTGTCAGAAAACTTTCCACAGGGGATAACAAACGCATGCAGTAGATTCCGCTGCGATATGGGCCTCGCACTGGCCCAAAATGGACTGTGAGTTTGACTTTTGCTTGATTCCAGGTCAGTATCCTAATACAGTGTGTTCTTTTTTTAGTTGGGTTTTATTTCTAAGTTTCTTTTTATAGAAGACTCGTGGTAGACAGAGGAGAAAGTTGTTCTGTTGATTCGGTTTTGTTATTACGTATGTGCATTAGGAATTGAGTGGCCAACGTGCTACAGGAGGGCTCTTGGCCTTTGCCTCTGATTCAGAAAAATGGGGTTCAGTCTGGCCCAGGAGAGCAGCTTTGAGTAAGTGACTTCTAGTTCTCACTAAGAATTTACACTGGATAGTGTTACTTTACTTTCCATATGTCATGTCTTAAAGATTTACTAATAAAAGTATACCGTTTTTTAACGAGCTTTATAAAGTTCTACGTAATAAATATGTTGGTTAACAACTTAGAGAGGTTTTTCGAGGGGTTTTTTTTTTTTGCATTGTGAGAGTTAGAATTTATATGGAAACTAACGTTTTAAGTTTTTTGACATCTGTGTATTTCAGTAAAGTTGCCTTGACTAATTAGAGGAGAGAAGATTTAATTAAGCTGGAAATACTGAGAATTAGTTGGTCAGATCATTGCCAAAAATTTGTTTTTTTTTGTTTTCAAGTTCAGTCCCAAAGTACTAAAAGTAGTATCCAAGATATAGTGGGGAAGGGGCTAATTTAATAGATTAATGGATGGTATCATACGGGTAAACAGTACTGTGATCAAGCTGACCTCTGAGATTTGGAAGGCAAGGATGCAAACAATGGTAGATTGTGCAAACAGTAGGGGCAGCAGCCCTGCAAATCAAGGAACAATTTTCACCCAAGTATAGTATAGAAAGGATTATTGGTCCACCTGGTTTTTCATCCATGCTCAAATTCAAGTACAACAGATCCTCAGATAACTTTATTTCATTATGATATTGGTAAGAAAAAAACTCGATTCCCTGCTGTGGCCACTGTCTGTATGGAGTTTGCATGTTCTCCCCAAGTCTGCGTGGGTTTTTTCTGGGTACTTTGGTTTCCTCTCACATCCCAAAGCTGTGCACAGGAGGTGAAGTGGTGTGCCTGCATTATCCCTGTCTGAGTGTGGGTGGGTGGGCGTGGGTGTGGGAGTGCCCCGCCCCGCCATGGAAGGGCATCCTGTCTAGGATAAGCTCCGGTCACCCGAGACCCTGAACTGGAATGAGTGGGTTAGAAAATAATGCTCTTGCATTTATTAACCTTTCTTATATGTACATATAGCTCACCTTTATTTTAATGTTTATTCTTAAAAGTGTTTCAGGTCTTTATTTAGCAGTTTGGGATGTTTTTGTGACCAGAAATATGCTGTAGGAACTTAACTCTTGTTTATATCAATTAGCCTATGGTAAAATTATACATTGTTTCTCTTAAAGTTGCAGTTTCCAAGAAACTTAAGGGACATTAAGTAGGGACTTACTGTAATACTTAAAACCTGGAAAATTAGACAGCTGCAGAGCTTGTGTATCTTTGTGACTGTGGGTGTGTCAGCGTTTCTCTATGCCTTGGTCTCTCCTGTCTCCTGGGCACTTCTGCCTTGTGTTTTATCACACTTTCATTCACTTCATCATTAGTTCTTTTAGGCTCATACATGATTTATTATGTTGAGTAAAATTTTAAATAATTTCTTTATAAATGATTTTGAACATTTTCTTGTAAGCTAGAGCAGCAGTTCTCAAACATTTTGGTCCCAAAACCTTACACTCTTATAAATCATTGAGGAGCCAAAGAGCTTTTGTTTATCTGAGTTATATCTATCAATATATACCATATTCAAAATTTTAAGTGAGAATTTAAAAAACTATTATTGACTCATGAAAAATTACTATGATAAACTCAGTTGCACGATAAAATAACGTTTTTTAAAATTACTTTCTAAAGCAAAAAAAATATAGTAAGGAGTGGTATTTTACATTTTTACAGATATCTTTAGTATTTGGCTTAATAGAAAGATGGCTGGATTTTCACATCTGCTTCTGGATTCGGTTGCAATATGTTCTTTTAGTTGAAATATGTAACGGAAATCAGCCTCACAAATAGGTAGTTTGGAAAAGGGAGGATTTTTTAAAAAGCCTTTCCAGTTAATTGTGGATATTCTTTGATACCACACTAAAATTTGACAAGTGACAGTTTCTTAAAGGTTATTTGCAACATGGAGTCTGAAACCATATCAATGAACTTTCAGTACCACATTACATTTAAATCCACTGGTCTCTCAGTCACGTGTCATTTTTTTGCAGCAGTGAGCATCGGTCATTTAGAAAATACTGGTTCATGAGTGATGCATATCTTCCAAATTATTACCAAATCTTCCAAATCAATATCCAAACATTGTGTATCAAGACATGTCAAGCTCATATTGGTGGATATAAATTTTCAAAAAAATGAATTTTCCCTTGAAAGTCTAATTTTATTACTCACAACAAAATGGCTCCTTCTTTGAAATGACATGCTCACTTAGTTCATTTTCAAGAAAGTTTTTGTCCAGATGCCCATACATTGATAACCATTCATCTGTCAGTCATTCTTTCAAGCAAAAATGATGTTCCATGAAAAAAAATTGGCTAGTTCCACTCAACTCAAAAGAACCACCTGCGTTCTTTTCCTCAAGGTAGTCATTGTTTTTCAGTATGCATCAGAAGTATACCTCCCATTTTATCACACAGAATAGTAAAAAGACATATATTCAGGGGTCAAGATTTAATAAAATTAATAATTTTTACTCCTTTATCTGAGCGTTCCTGTCTCGATGCCTGCTAAGGTGCTAGC
>NW_011888816.1:6442923-6465521 GCF_000151845.1 Pteropus vampyrus | reverse complement strand
CAGAGCTTGTGTATCTTTGTGACTGTGGGTGTGTCAGCGTTTCTCTATGCCTTGGTCTCTCCTGTCTCCTGGGCACTTCTGCCTTGTGTTTTATCACACTTTCATTCACTTCATCATTAGTTCTTTTAGGCTCATACATGATTTATTATGTTGAGTAAAATTTTAAATAATTTCTTTATAAATGATTTTGAACATTTTCTTGTAAGCTAGAGCAGCAGTTCTCAAACATTTTGGTCCCAAAACCTTACACTCTTATAAATCATTGAGGAGCCAAAGAGCTTTTGTTTATCTGAGTTATATCTATCAATATATACCATATTCAAAATTTTAAGTGAGAATTTAAAAAACTATTATTGACTCATGAAAAATTACTATGATAAACTCAGTTGCACGATAAAATAACGTTTTTTAAAATTACTTTCTAAAGCAAAAAAAATATAGTAAGGAGTGGTATTTTACATTTTTACAGATATCTTTAGTATTTGGCTTAATAGAAAGATGGCTGGATTTTCACATCTGCTTCTGGATTCGGTTGCAATATGTTCTTTTAGTTGAAATATGTAACGGAAATCAGCCTCACAAATAGGTAGTTTGGAAAAGGGAGGATTTTTTAAAAAGCCTTTCCAGTTAATTGTGGATATTCTTTGATACCACACTAAAATTTGACAAGTGACAGTTTCTTAAAGGTTATTTGCAACATGGAGTCTGAAACCATATCAATGAACTTTCAGTACCACATTACATTTAAATCCACTGGTCTCTCAGTCACGTGTCATTTTTTTGCAGCAGTGAGCATCGGTCATTTAGAAAATACTGGTTCATGAGTGATGCATATCTTCCAAATTATTACCAAATCTTCCAAATCAATATCCAAACATTGTGTATCAAGACATGTCAAGCTCATATTGGTGGATATAAATTTTCAAAAAAATGAATTTTCCCTTGAAAGTCTAATTTTATTACTCACAACAAAATGGCTCCTTCTTTGAAATGACATGCTCACTTAGTTCATTTTCAAGAAAGTTTTTGTCCAGATGCCCATACATTGATAACCATTCATCTGTCAGTCATTCTTTCAAGCAAAAATGATGTTCCATGAAAAAAAATTGGCTAGTTCCACTCAACTCAAAAGAACCACCCGCGTTCTTTTCCTCAAGGTAGTCATTGTTTTTCAGTATGCATCAGAAGTATACCTCCCATTTTATCACACAGAATAGTAAAAAGACATATATTCAGGGGTCAAGATTTAATAAAATTAATAATTTTTACTCCTTTATCTGAGCGTTCCTGTCTCGATGCCTGCTAAGGTGCTAGCCGTTTCACCCGCCATTGCTTTTGCACCGTTTATGCATATGTCCACATAGGAAGAGAAAAGGCGAGTGATACCTTAGTGTTATGGAAATAGCTTTTACCTCATGAACCTACTGAAAGGGTCTTGAGAGACCCAGAGGTCCATGAAGCACTTTGAGAACCACCAATTAGAAGAAAACTAGAAAAAAAAATGGACAGTAATTAATTTTTATTTTCCTAGTAATTTTACTCTTTATAGAGTAGACTTTGGCTTCATCTAGGTGTAACTTTTAAAGCTTTCAATCGAGACTCTTTCTAAGTACAGTATATAACTTATATGGAAAGCCATTTGCTGCTCAGAGTCTGAGGAACCAGCCCTCTCTGCTGTCAACATCCTTCACAATGCATTGTCCCCTACATGTGCGGAGGGTACAAAGATGAGATAGATTGTCCCTGCAGTCAAGGAGCTAATAGGGAAAGATGTAAACGTGAACAAATGTATCATACTACATGCTGCAGTAAAGGTAGGAACCCAAAACTAGAAATTTCAGAGGAGGAAGGCTATCAGATGGGATTTCACCTGAGATCAATATAAGGAATTACCAGGCAGGGGAGCAAGGGGCTAGGATAGAAGAAAAACCCAAGAGGACATGTAGTTTTTCTCCTAAAGCTTTATATAGATGGAATGTAGAAATTTTCCAAGGTTATGAGAAAAGGCTCCCATGGCTGGGTGTGTGTGTGTGCTGTGTGTGTGATGAGTATATTGATACGGGGGTAGGGAGACTAGGCTAGAGAAGAGGCCTTCTGATACACTCCTGTACTATCTGTTTTACCATAATTATAGATTTCTTTCATTTTTTAAAGCAAATTAATTCTTAAAGCAGGTGAAGGAAAGTCATTTTAATCATCAAAGTATCTTAAGTGCCCATCTTTTCAATATATGGATGTGTATTTATTGTATAAGTTTGGAGTATGGCAAAGACAAAAGCAGTAGCAGACTTCAAATATACTAATTACCTAAAATACCCCAGTAGTATTTATATAAAGTACACTTATAAAGTATGTTTATCATATATTTAAAAAATTATTTAAAGTATTTTACATATTTATAAAGTATACCTTATGAAAATATGTGCATGGGTACTTATAACATGGAATTTCATATTTCATATGGTATTTATCTTTCTCTGTCTGACTTAAATATCTTTTAGGTCAAGGCAGTATCTTCTTCCATCCCTTTCCTTTTAGTCTGTGTGTGTCTTTTAATCTGAAGTGAGTCTCTTGGAAGCAGCGTGTATGTAGGGGTCTCATTTTCTTATCCTTTCAGCCGCTCTTTCTTTTAGTTGGAGCACTTAATTCTTTTCCATTTGAGGTACTTGTTGATAGGAATGTAGTTGTTACCATTCTTTATTCCTGTTTTTGATACATGTTGTTTCTTCTTAAAGAAGTCCCTCCAACATTTCCTGTAATACTGGCTTGGTGGTGATAAATTCCTTTAGCTTATTTTTGTCTGGGAAGCTCTTATCTGTCCTTCAACTCTAAATGATAGCTTTGCTGGATAAAGTATTCTTGGTTGTAGATGCTGGGTCTTCATCACGTCGAATATTTTGTGGCCAGCTCTTCTGTCCCGCATAGTTTCTTTTGAGAAATCAGTTGCCAGTCTTATGGGTGCTCCCTTGTAGGTAACTATCTGCTTTTCTCGTGCTGCTTTTAAGATTCTCTCTTTGTATTTAACCTTTGGCATTTTAATTATGACGTGTCTTGGTGTGGGCCTCTTTGGGTTCCTGGATTTGGGGACCCTCTAAGCACCTTGGGGTTTTATGTTTATTTCCTTCACCAGGTTACGGAAGTTTTCCATCATTATTTCTTCAAATAGCTATTCAACATCTTGTTTTCTTTCTGGTACCCCAATGACCTGGGTATTTTAACCTTTAATAGTGTCCCATAGGCTCCTTAAATTATTATTATAGTCTTGGCTTCTTTTTTCTTGCTGTTCTCATTGAGTGTCCTTGGCTTTCCCATCCTCTGTACAGGTCATTTGATCCTCTTCTTTATACACTTTGTTTTTTCCATTTAATATACTTCTCATTTCGGATAATGTGTTCTTCATTTCAGACTGGTTCCCTTTTATAATTTCCATTTTTATGTTTTTTTAGCTCTGTGTTGAAGTTCTCACTGAATTTATCTTCATTTTCCATAAGTTCATTCAGCATCTTTATAACCAGTGTTTTGAACTCTGCATCTGTTAGATTGCTTGACTCCATTGTTTCTGGATCTCTGTTCTCTCTTATGGTTTTGCTTCTTTGTCTTCCCATTTTGGCTGCTTTTCTGTGTCTGTTTCTATGAACTAAGCAAAGCTCCTAAGTCTTATTAGTGTGGCTTTGTGTAGTAGGTGTCCAGTGGCACAGTTCTGAGAGGGGTTCAGCTGCAGGCCAAATTTAGCCCCAGCCTGTACCCCTCCCGGGCCACCTGTTAAGATTCAGCAAGCAATCCACAAATGCTGTGCTTACAGTTGCCTCAAAAGGCCACACCAGAAACCGAGGCCAGCTGCCTCCAGTGTGAGTCTAGGTGCTGCTCAGCAAGGAGCACCTGACTCGCCAAGGATGTGTATATGGCTTGGGTGGGGCTACGAGTTGGGAGAGGTGGGGTTTCAGGGAATCTTCTGGGCTGCGCGACCTCTGTTATCCAATTTGATGACGTCTCCGCTGTGGAGGCGCCGAGTCCATGCACTGGGAAGGGGGAGGGCTCAACAGAGGAACAATAGATACCGCCAGCACTTCTGCACGCAGGTGGGGGAGGGGGGTGCCTCATCACCACCCTCACTCCGACAACTCAGTGTCCCCTTGTAAGTCCCTGCACAGCCGAACTGGCACTGTTGCTCAGAGCGAGCAGGTCCGTCACCCATGAAAGTCTGCTTGCAGACAGGGTTCCTTTAAGAGGCATCTGCAGCTGCCGCTGCCTCCATCCCACTCAGCCTCTCAGGACCAGGCAGCCCCACATCCTCTCCCCGTCCTACCTTCTGCCGGTGCAGGGTGATTTCTTATTTCTCTCCCTAGTTGTAGGGCTTGTTCATCTAGATCCCGGGTGACTTTCCTTGCTGTTTACTCCTTGTTTCCATCACAACTTTGATTTGGTCGCCAGAGGGATGAACAGAGAGCCTCTATCATCTATGCCTTTTTTCCCCCTGCCCCCAGTTTTTGCGTTTATAACAATTTTTGGTTAGCCTTTTTCATGCTTATTTATTCCATCACAGTAGTACTACGGACAATAGTGAATTTATTGCATGAAACTTGCCTTTTAAAAAACATTGTAGAAGTTATATATAAATTAAATCTCATCTTCTTTCCAAGTTATATTTCCTTTTCTGAAGTCTGTTGTGAGCTTTCCATTGGCAGGAACTCCTACGACTTCTGTTTTAAGTTATTCTCTCTGAAAAAATGTAGCGGAGGAGGTCACTCTAACATTTTTAAGTCAAAGAATGCTATTTTTGGTGAGAATGACTGCCTCCCCCACCACGAGTTCTTTTGTAACTTAATTTTAATTTTGGGAATATCCTTAAAGTATGTCTGATAAGATCTGTGGGTTATTTTTTTACTTAATGTTCTTATCAGTTACACAAACCAAACTGGCTATCGGGGCCAGGCTGGTCACGTTACTAAGAGAAGCCACTTGGCGTTACGTGCTTGGGTAGACAGTGTGTATGTGAAGGTGACTGTAATGAGGGCACACAGCTCCTAGGCCCCAGTTCTTCTTGCCAGGCAGGTGACAACCCCAGTGTTGTCCAGTTTTCCTATCTTTCAAGAAAAGGTGTATTGATTTTGGTGTTAAATTTAAAAATTTTTCAATATCAACTCAGTTTTTTTAAAAACATGGTTCCAGAAACTATGTAGGTCAAACAAAATGAATGGGTACTACATCTGCCCGTGACCTACAGTTGGTCCCCTCTGGCCTTCAGACTGATTTCTTTTTTGCACTTTGGACAAGGAGAATATGACTTTTACCTGGAGCACCTTTTGAAATCATCAGATAACTATGGTGGAGACTCTACGACAAAACTAGGTAGTTTAGGTAAAGGGCATTGTTAAAATTGGAAAGTTGGGTGCTAGAGTCTGAAAGATTTTAAATTCTTTTAAATCTTATTCCCCCAGCTACACAACAGGCCTTGAGGAGCAGAATTTTCATTTCTCTTAAGGCACCTGGTTTTAGTATCAGCCCCCAGGCTTGATTCTGGCTAGTTAATAAAAACTACCTGAAGAGCCCCTGAGAAAAGATGCGAAGATGACTTTTCACTGTGTACTCACTGTGCCTTTTGAATTTTGTATCATACAAATGTATTACTTATTCACTAAATAAGTTAAAGTATAGAAATACATATGGATTCCAAGATCTCACCCCAACCATTCTAAATCAGAATCTCTATGGGAACAGGAAAGGAGGAATTTATAAATCTATACTATTTAAAAGCTTCCTGGGTGATTTTAATACATAGCTAGGTTTAGGAACTACTGTCCCAAAGCATATAGTAGGTATTTAGTAAACATCTGTTCAAAAGAGGAATGAACTCTTGTCTTCCTGTGGCATTTAACCTGATGCCTTGTACTTAACAGTTGATTAGTAAATATTAGTGGAGAGAATTAAAATAAATTTTGAGTTCAAATACAACCCCACCATCCCACTTTCTTGGTAACCAGTCTCTTCCTCCCTGAGCTTTCACTCGGGGGTAGATGGGCAACTTCTCACCTGGACCACCAGGATGGCCTAACTAGCTGGTCTCCTGCAACCAGCTTGCCTCCCTCTGATCCTTTGAGCATGCTGCAGCCTGAGTGATTTTTTTTTTTTCTTAATTCAAATCTATTTTTTTTTTCTTAATTCAAATCCCTTTCAATGTTGCCTATTACCTGCAGTATAAAATTTACTGTGGCAAGTTCTTTAGCAGCAGCAGCCATGGACCGATGTTGGTCTGTGGCCTTTTAGGAGCCAGGCTGCACAGCAGGAAGTGAGCAGCTAGTGAGTGAAGCTTTATCTGTATTTGCAGCCGCTCCCCAGCACTAGCATCACCACCTCAGCTCCACTTCAGATCATTAGGTATTAGATTCTCATAGGAGCACCGGTCCCTGGTGCCAAAAAGGTGGGGGACCGCTGCTTTAGAGACCTTTATGATTGACCCTTCCTTTCCTAGCCCATCTCATTCAACAGATAGGTGCTGAGGCCTGCCGTGTGCCTACACTGCTGAGGACACTGAGGACAGCAGTGCCCACATCCTCTCCTGACCTCACATAGACCCTCTCGTCAGTTCCTGAGTACAGTGTACTCTTTTATCATTTTTTGTTTCTTTTGCCCTTCTGCTAGAATTCCCTTCCCACACCCCTCTTTTATTTATTCTTTGAGGCCAAGCCTTCCAGGGCCCCTATAAATAATAAATTATGACCTCATCTTCTGACACTTTGTACATACCTTTAGTATAAGGTCTACTATCATGGATTCCAATTATTAGTTGACAGTTCTTTCTCTCCCTAGACTCAGCTCCTTGAGGGCAGAGATTTGCCTTATTCTCCCCAGTACCTCCAGCTGTGAGCACTGTGTCTGACCGTGTTAGGCATTAAAATATTTGCTGGATAAAATTGATACCAGAATGAAGGGTTTTTTTGTGTGTGCCAAGAAGGCAAAGCAGGGTGCTACTTAGTAACTATGATTTGTTGTTACTAAGGCTTTCTGCCACACAATGGTAGATGGTCCATTGAAAGATGTCTTACTTGGATTTTCCACAGTTGTGAGGATGTTTTAATGACATATATATAATGGTACTTTTTGTTATATATCTTATTCTAACTGTAAATGAGACTAAGCTATTCGGTGTTAACAGTTGGCCTTCAGCTAACCATTCTAACTAAACAGTCTAAGAAAGGAATCAGAAAATCCCACAGAAGTGAGCGGGGCTTATAATTTGACACCCTGTAGCGTATTTATATTAGCTCGATGTGAAATACTGTATTCCCCAAATGGAGCCTAGTAGGAGATTCAAAGTGCTATGAAATGGAGCCTAGTGGGAGGTTCAGAGTACTGTGGGGTGTTTTGCAAGAAGCAGTAATTTTGAGGTGGAAGGACAAAATCGATGACGTCAGCATATCACTAAGCCAAGTTGGAAGCCACCAAATTGAATCACATAGCATGTGTTTTGTCAGATCTGAGACTATCTATTCAGGCTGGATAAGGAATTGAAATAATGTGTGGCCTTTAGAGAGAACAAACAGAATAAGAATATATGAGTCAGGAGAGAAAGTGAATCCTGTAGGGGTCCAGAACAGAGAGACCACAAGGAAGGCAAAAGAAACATCAGCAAAGTATGTATGTCATTATATTTTGTCACCTATAACCCAGTGAAGGACAGACTCCTGTGATCTATTCAGGGGTGACCCTCTTTCCCTTCAGGGTCACAGAGGAAGCCATAAAAATTCCATTTTATTTCATTTCATTTTTACTTAGAGATTTGATCCCAAGACTTCTAGAAAAGATTCACGGAAGATCATAATTAGAGGCAGGGTAAACAAGAATAGAAAAACTAGCATTAAAGGCAGTGAGACGACAGTCGCATCGGAAACTCAGGCTTAGAATATCTACAACGATCGATGGTAAAAGTTAGTTCGAAGCTTCCTTGTCTCGAGAATTAAAAGAGAAACATGGTAAGTACATTGTTCTCATTATCTGAATTGAAGAATTTGTTAATAGAAATGTACTCTTTCCTATGGCTAAATGAGATAAAAGAAAGGGACCCTTGTATAAAGGACACTGAGTAACATAATGGGCACAGTTGATAATAGCTTTACAAAAAGGTAAAAAGAGATTCTTTATGTGGCCATCTGGTTTTTCCAACTAAATAAATGCTGTGAGCTAAATATTATATTCCAATGCTATGAAGACATTGCCACTGGGAGTTAAAGAAATATCATCAAGCTACACGGCTTTCTGGATGTCAATTCATGAGAGATGAAGGGACTGGATGAATAGCTGGTTAGTATGTCCTATAGATCAGAGGGGGTTCGTTTGTTTGTTTTGGTTTTAACTGCCACCGTGATGTATTACTATGCCCCGGCCGGGGGGACAAAACAACGCGGGACGAGGAGGAACCTATGGAGGATGAAGGCGAGACAGGAGACACAAAGAGACGGAGGCAAGACAGTATTCTGATCAAGCCTCAAACTTTATTTTTCAGCGGGGATATTTATACAGGACAAACAAAGGGAGGCGGGGCTAGCTGGCGGAAGACAAGCGCATTGGCTCTTGGATGGTCCGAGTAGGCGGTGCCACACGCCCATTGGGTCTAAGGGGATGGGGTGAGGGTTATTGACAGCCTAAGGGGTGTGTGCTTAGGGGGAGGAAGTGATGAAAGTTAAAGGAAGTAGGAAGTAGGAAGTAGGGCTCCGCAATGTCTGAGGCAGGCAAAACACCCAGTCCTGCAACCAAGCCTCCGCGGCCCGAAGACCCGCGGCTCCCCACATTACTATATAGTGGAAATTAGTTTAGTGAGTTACTTTTACCCTTTTTTTAATATGAAAGATAATAGAACAGAACAGAATACATCATATGCAATAAGGGTTAAGTTTTAATTTCATTTGTGTCTTAAGTCACTAGTGTACCATGTATCTATTGTAGGTAAGTACAAAAGGCACTGCTTTTGACTATCCCTCATGAGACTATTTGTTGGTAGGCTCTGGTCATTCCAGACTCATTATAGAACATATATAGAGAATACCAAGAACCAGCTTTGGGAGAAACAGAGATAGGATCCTCAGACCAGAACAAGAGCAACTGTGCCTTTCAATAGTGCTGATTTAGGAACCTGTGACTAAACTCAGTATTATAGACTCAGAAACATACTTTCCTAATTTCTTTTTTGGTTTGCCTTCAGTACCTCACAGAGTTCTTTTTGAAAACTCTCGTCTGCTTTGGCTGCAATGAAAGGGAAATCAGAGAAAGGATGGGATGGATCCCCGCAAGGGCCAGTGGCACAGAGGGCAGGGTGGCCCTGGTGGTCAGACTCACTCATACAGACTGAGACTTTCCATTGAGAGACCTTTTAGAGCCACGAATTTGGAATGGCTCCTCTAGATCTTGCTTCTTCCCCGAGCAGGCAGTACCTTTATATACATAGGTACTGCTCATTAGGGAAAACTTAAAAATAAAATCATTTTCCTGGTTCATGAATTATGTGTGGATCAGCTCACCAGGGCTATCTTTGAAAATAGATAGGAAGCTTGTGGCAGGACTATGGCATTGCCCAACTCTGGGAGTTGAATGCAACAGCTTTAAGTGACGATGAGACCCTTAACACTTGTGAAAAGAAAAACCCTCCTCCCCCCAAATTTGGACATGTATATATAGCTACAACTTTGGAGAAAGAGTTCTGGGAGGATTTCCAACTATAACAATTCTTAGCAGTGGTATGAGAAACAGGCCGAGGCAAGATAAAGATTTAGCTTCTCTTGTCGACTCCAAGTCTTGGAAACAAGAGAACGAGATAAAAACCTGTATTTTCATACAAAAAAAATTTTTTTCAAAGGGATTGAAAATAATGTAGAAATAGAGAAGCTACTCGTGGAATGGTCTCTGACCATTTCTTTCCTCTTGTTTCAGATGACAGTCATGTCCCTTTCCAGGGACCTCAAGGACGACTTTCACAGTGACACAGTGCTCTCCATCTTAAATGAGCAGCGCATTCGCGGCATCTTATGTGATGTCACTATCATTGTGGAAGACACCAAATTTAAAGCCCACAGCAATGTCCTGGCTGCTTCAAGCCTTTATTTCAAAAATATCTTTTGGAGCCATACGATCTGCATTTCCAGCCATGTCCTGGAGCTGGATGATCTCAAAGCCGAAGTGTTTACAGAAATCCTTAATTATATCTACAGCTCCACAGTCGTCGTCAAGAGACAGGAAACAGTCACTGATCTTGCAGCTGCAGGAAAAAAGCTGGGAATATCTTTCTTGGAAGATCTTACCGATCGCAACTTCTCAAATTCTCCAGGCCCCTATGTATTCTGCATTACCGAAAAGGGAGTAGTTAAAGAAGAAAAAAATGAAAAAAGGCATGAAGAACCAGCCATCACTAATGGGCCAAGGATCACAAATGCATTTTCTATCATTGAAACAGAAAATAGTAATAACATGTTTTCTCCACTGGACTTGAGGGCAAGTTTCAAAAAGGTCTCTGACTCCATGAGAACCGCTAGCCTTTGCCTAGAGAGGACTGATGTCTGTCACGAGGCAGAGCCTGTCCGTACCCTGGCGGAGCACTCATATGCCGTTTCTTCCGTGACCGAGGCTTACCGAAGTCAGCCTGTGTGTGAACGTGCTAGCAGTTCACCTGGTAAAACAGGTAAAGAAAATGGTGAAGCTCTTGCAGGAAAACCGAAAACATGTCGAAAGCCAAAGACACTATCCATACCCCAGGATTCTGATTCAGCCGCTGAAAAGATACCACCCCCTTCTGTAACCAACATAGAGGTTAATCAAGAAAGAAGTCCACAGCCAGCTGCAGTTCTTTCCGGTTCAAAATCTCCCAACAATGAAAGAGATGTCGCTCTTTCCAGGGAAGATGAAAATAAATCCTCTGATGTTCCTGGGCCGCCAGAAGCGGAGGTTCCCCCTCTCGTTTACAATTGTAGCTCTTGCTCCAAATCCTTCGACAGTAGCACTTTGCTGAGTGCCCACATGCAGCTTCACAAGCCGACCCAGGAGCCTTTGGTGTGCAAGTACTGCAACAAACAGTTCAGCACCCTGAACAGGTTGGATCGGCACGAACAGATCTGCATGAGGTCAAGCCACGTGCCCATTCCGGGAGGAAATCAACGCTTTTTAGAAAACTATCCTACCATTGGACAAAACGGAGGTTCCTTCGCAGGTCCAGAATCTTTATTATCTGAGAACAGGATTGGTGAGTTTTCCAGTGCCGGAAGTACCTTGCCCGAAATGGACCACATGGTTAAATTTGTCAATGGGCAGATGCTCTACAGCTGCGCTGTCTGCAAACGCAGTTATGTGACTTTATCCAGTCTCCGAAGACATGCAAATGTTCATTCGTGGAGAAGAACATATCCTTGCCATTACTGCAACAAAGTATTTGCGTTGGCTGAGTACAGGACAAGGCATGAAGTTTGGCATACGGGAGAAAGGCGATATCAGTGCATTTTCTGCCTTGAAACTTTTATGACCTACTATATACTCAAAAACCATCAGAAGTCTTTCCATGCCATAGATCATAGACTTTCCATCAGTAAAAAAACAGCAAATGGAGGCTTAAAGCCTAGTGTCTATCCATATAAACTTTATAGGCTACTGCCGATGAAATGCAAGAGGGCTCCTTATAAGAGCTACCGAAATACTTCCTATGAAAATGCTCGAGAAAGCAGTCAGATGAATGAATCTGTGCCCGGTCCCTATGTTATTCAGAATCCACACAGCTCTGAGTTACCTACGCTAAATTTCCAAGACAGTGTGAACACCTTGACCAACAGTCCGGCCATCCCGTTGGGAACATCCACATGTCAGGATGGACCCATTTCTGCCAATATTCAAAATGCAGAAGGGGCCAGATGGGGGGAGGAGACACTAAAAGTTGATCTTGACAATAACTTTTATTCAACTGAGGTGTCAGTTTCTTCCACTGAAAACGCTGTCAGTTCTGACCTCCCAGCCGGGGACGTTCCTGCTTTGTCTATGAGTAATGGCAGTGAGAACTCAGCTTCTGTCATAAGCTACAGTGGCTCAGCTCCCTCGGTCATTGTGCACAGTAGCCAGTTTTCATCGGTGATTATGCACAGCAACACTGTTGCTGCCATGGCCAACAACAACCACAGGGCCCCTTCAGACCTGACTGTCAGTCCATCCATGAAAGATGACAGCAAACCCGAACCAGACAAAGTTGGAAGAATTGTCAGCAGACCCAAAAGCATTAAGGAGAAAAAGAAAACCATCTCATGTAACAGGGGAGAAATACCAGAGGAGTCGAAATACGTTGCTGATCCTGGAGGGTCGTTGAGCAAAACCACAAATGTCATTAAAGAAACCAGTAAAATCGAAACCTACATTGCAAAGCCTGCTCTCCCTGGAACTTCCACAAATAGCAGTGTCGCGCCCCTTTGCCAAATAACAGTCAAAATTGGGAACGAAGCCATTGTGAAAAGGCATATCCTAGGATCTAAATTGTTCTATAAAAGAGGGAGAAGACCCAAGTATCAAATGCAGGAGGAGCCTTTGCCACAAGAGAGTGACCCGGAAACCAACAGAGACAGCCCACTCGGGCTTTGCCAGTCCGAGTGCGTGGAGATGAGCGAAATGTTTGATGATGCAAGTGACCAGGATTCCACCGACAAACCATGGCGCCCTTACTACAACTACAAACCCAAAAAGAAATCCAGACAGTTGAGAAAAATGAGGAAAGTCAACTGGAGGAAAGAGCATGAAAACAGGAGCCCCAGCAATAAGTATAAATACCCAGCAGAACTGGACTGTGCCGTGGGGAAGGCTCCTCAGGAGAAGGCCTTTGAAGAAGAAGAAAATAAAGAGATGCCCAAGTTGCAGTGTGAACTCTGCGACGGAGACAAGGCCTCGGGGGCTGGAAACCAAGGAAGGCCCCACCGGCATCTCACTGCCAGGCCTTATGCCTGTGAGCTCTGCGCCAAGCAGTTCCAGAGCCCTTCCACACTCAAGATGCACATGAGGTGTCATACTGGAGAGAAGCCGTATCAGTGCAAGACCTGTGGACGGTGCTTTTCGGTGCAGGGGAACTTACAGAAACACGAACGCATCCACCTGGGTGTGAAAGAGTTCATCTGTCAGTATTGCAACAAGGCATTCACTCTGAATGAGACCCTCAAAATCCACGAAAGAATCCACACTGGTGAAAAGCGTTACCACTGTCAGTTCTGCTTTCAGAGTTTTTTGTATCTTTCCACAAAAAGGAATCATGAGCAGAGGCATATTCGAGAGCATAACGGGAAGGGCTACGCCTGTTTCCAGTGCCCCAAAATTTGCAAAACAGCTGCCGCCCTTGGAATGCACCAGAAGAAACACTTATTCAAAAGCCCAAGTCAGCAGGAGAAAATAGAAGGTGATATGTGCCACGAAAACTCACATCTGCTGGAGAATCCACATTTCCTGGATTCAGAAAACAACGACCAAAAGGATAATGTACAAACCATTGTTGAAAATGTCCTTTGAGTGGCGATACTTAGAAAAAAATCTTCAAAAAGATAAGTTGATGGGTTTGTTTTTTTTTTAATTTTTTTTTTTTAGTTAGCCATTTTGTTTTTGTTTTTGTTTTTGTTTTTTTAAGTTTAGTCGTGTTTTGTTCATGTAACAGTCATGAAGGAGTGAAATGTAAAAAAGAAAATCTCATTTGTGAAAATTCCAGAAAAAGGATCCTAATGTCTACTTTGGGTTTTAGCATTACCTTATTGCAAAGTGCACAAAAAACAAAATAGCTGACTCCGCCAATTTCCCAAGTATCTTGTGAAAGTTTATGAAGTTCTTAGCTGTGGTATTTCTGCCAGTGGAAAAAAAAATTTTAATTTTAGGCTAATTCAAAACTTTGTGATAAGTGCTAATAGGAACTGGCTGCTGAACTGTCTTTAGTCACTGGAGAAAATAAGGGTCAGACATCATGAAAATGTCACCTTCATAAGTAAGTTAAAAGGTAAACGAGCTATGACGGCACTATTAAAAAGTGTTTAAATTTAACGGATATATATGAAATACTTAATAATATAGCTAAAAATATGTGTGATATGAGTAACCTAAGTAGGACATTCATACATTAGAACTATTCTGCAACACAAATCTTGTAAAATACATATATAAATCACTATAACGTCTAACTGTCCATGTCCCCTGTAGAGAATTATAATAATGAGCAATAGATCTGCAAATAATGAGGACTGATATAAAAATCAGTAGAGAGCATTTTGAATATGACTCAAGAGCATGTATATACTTTTAGATGGAATGCTGTTCTCTTAAAGTTATGGCTGAACTGTTACTAGAACTGGTCTTATTCAAGTCACAGAAAACATAGGTCATAGCCTTATCTATGGGGGAAAGCCTTCCCAGATTTTACCTGTGATTACTTGTGCTATGTATTACTTCGTAATGTCCTCACCTCAGAAAACGAAGAAGGGTCAAAATCTTCTGAAACTCCCTGCAGTCTTCCATCCATCACAAGGCCATAAATATGGAGGTCTGTTCCAGACAGACTTAACCAATCTCAAGGGTTCAAGTTAAAATTGACACCTCCCATTCCACTGAAGGAGTATCTAGGAAATTTAGTGCAAGGCACACATGCAGTAATGACTTTCTAGGTACTTGAAAGTGACAGCCTAATCTCTACAATGATTAGACTTCTTAGAGATTATGCAGCCCCAAGTATGTACTAGTATAAAACAAAAGGACAACAGAAACACGCACACATGCTCCACCCATTAAGGACCCGAGTGGACAAAAGGAAATGCTGACTTTCCTTGCCTCAAACAGTAGCTTTGTTTGGGGGTAGGGAGAGAGAGAATATGGAATGATAAGGTTCCATCACTCACTTATGTGACTCAGAAATATATCCCCAAGGCCTGATACCTTGTCTGCATGTTTGCAGACATCGGGCCCCCTTGCTAAAAACCCACTTCGGTGTTTTAATGTTTTTTATGCTGACCCATACCATCAATATTGCCCACAAAGCCTAATTGCCCTTTAGGATATTCCGTCATCTGGACTAGGTTCCTGGGAAGCTGGAACTCATGATTCTTAACTTTTTAAAAATGCCAGAATAGGAGGCAGAGAGAAAACATTCCTACCCTTTGATCACCGGTCTGAGCAGAATCTGGAAACCGGTATATGGGTGACCTGCGGCCGTGCATGTTCATGGGATTGGATAGATGAAAAGCCAAGGCTGTCCAAGGTTGCAAGGTTACCATTACGAAGAATTAGTCAGAGGACTCCAGCTTCTCTCTCCGAGTGTTGTCATGTCTCCATGAAGAAGACAATATGGATTTGGGTGAGCAAGAAGGAATTTAAACACCCCGAAAAGGACACGATCAAAGCTGACCTTTTTATACCGTAGTACTTTACTGTTAAGTAACCCCAATATTGTATCTGCATTTATCTTTTGTTCATCTACTTTCACTTACATACAGTATTATGTAATAGAGGAAAATGGGAAAATGCAAGCGAATTCAACTTTATTTTATACATTGTATATATATGTATACCTGCACTCTTCATTTGGGTTTTGTTAAAGAGATAGTCACAAAGGGCTTATGAAAATCATTTTTTGAATTGGTAATTAGGATATCGAATAAGCAAACCTGTGATCTACTAATTTGTTTTATCTCAATTACGATTATGAATCAAGGAGAATTACTGTGTATTTTAGTCATTTTGATTTGAAATAACTCCAAATATAAGATTATTACATGTAGTGATGTTTCCCAGCCCTTACATGTGGATATTTTTTAAGTGGACTTGTATGCTGATAATTCTAGACCAAAGTAAATATGGCAGAATATTTATACATGAAAAAATAATTTTGCAGATATTTTCTATAATTGTATTATTCGTTTAAAATGTTGACAGCTTGTGTTAGTTTCAGGGAGGGGTGTATATTTTGATAAAAAATACTTGACTTTGTAATTCTGTATATTCTATACAATTTATAGCAGAGCCGTTTTAAGACAGCCTTGTCACACTTTTTGTTAATTGTGGAAACTTTATTATGAGTGATGTTTAAGTATGCATTGAGTACATAACGACCAACTAGAATTAAAGTAAGTGTAAACAGTGAACATACTGAATGCTGTACAAGATATATTGTAATTTGCTGTTTTAGCATCTGTATTTTGGTTAGATGATATTATTAAATGCAGATGTTAAGGGTTGGAAAAGTCTAATTTTATTTTTAAAAATAATGAATATAAATTTGGTTTTGCTTGATTAAAATAGCTTGTTCCTATGTTAAGTCTCTTTTTAAATGTTTTAATGTTAATTCTTTTGTGCAGCCAAACAGCTCTTTCATCTGCGTGAGTCACAGCATTGTTTCACTTACTGTTCAACACATTTCTCTTTCCTTATTTATTTACATTCCATGGTACCTGCTTACATGCTTAGTACTCAAAAGGAATATGACATTTTTAAAAAAATGAATGAAGAACAGGAGAGATTAAAGTCATCTGGTAATTTAGTGCTTTGGACAGGCTTAACTTCATTTATCTTGATAAATCAGAGTATTGGACGTGTTCTGCTGTACTCAACCACAGGAAACAAATTACAGTGTGGAGTACTGGGTGTTTGACAAGTCATAACATGGATTGTTTCAGCTTCCCCAACGACACCGGAAAGTGAATATCATTACCCACACTTTATAGTGACTCTGAGAAGATCCTAGAGCCAGGATTCCAGTCCAGGGCTGCCTGACTCAATACCTTACAGAAAAATGCTTAATGTAAACTGAATAGAGCAAAAGACACATGACAAAGTGTTATGTTAGGACGGTGGCTGTTATAATGACAGTGTCAAGGAGGCCGTGTTATACTCTGCCTCCCCAAACTGAGCGCTGATTTACTTTCTGAGGCCTCAATACTTTGGACGTTCGGCTTTTTTTATATCTTAGGACATTGCCCTGTAAAGTCAGCTTTTAGGAGTCTGTATACTTTTTTAAAGAATGTGAAGGGAAATTATAATTTAATGCTATTATGAGCTAGTAATTTTTTATGAACTAGTAATTTTTCACATAAAAAATCTGTTCCATCATCACAGACTCTACTCCTAACCTTAGCTAATTATCTTCAAATGCAGTTAGTCACAGTTGGTGAGGTGAAAGTGAGTGCCAGTGGCTCTAGAAGCACAATCCATTTACCAAACAGATTTTGGAAAATAAATTTCCAGTCCTACTGATGGCTGGCCAGTAGCATCAATGCTGTATTTGAAGGGCAATCTAAAACTAATTCTCCCAAAATATGATAACTGCTGCTGCTACAACTAACTTCATTTCTAGCAAAACAATAGATTTATCATTGAAAGAATTTATAACAGTTTAAAAAGTCACTATGTATTAAACGGATAAAAACAGATCACACAAAGCAATCCTGTCTATACATATTCTTTTAATTACTTTGAGTCTTTTCATTCCTATTGTTCCTGTTTTCACCTATTGATTGATTTAGTTCCATATCCTCTGTCTCTGTCAATTCCTCTTTGCAAAGGCAATGATTCTTTCACCTCAGTTTCCTCCATATCTGAGAACTCTTCACATTTCCCTCCCCAAATTCTGACCATCTAGTAATACCCCTTCTGGAGAGAGCAGCCTCCTTTAGCCCTCCCCAGTTCTCACCCCTGGATCCTGATTTTTCAAGCAGGATGGTCAGTGAGCGGGCGACTTGGCTTGGTGTGCAATTTTTGAAACAGAACACTCCAACTTCGGACAAGTAATGGAAGAACTAGTTATAACAGAAATGTGGCTACATTTTTATTTTTTCATTTTTGACATCTAAGACATCAAATCTGTTTTTCTAGAATGTTTAGCTGTGAACTCAAGAGCACCTTTTGTCAGTAATTTTAAAAATTATGACTTCTATGTAATTCTATATAATCTTTTAATAGGAAAATTTTCAAACATATGCCAAAGTAGAATAGTATGATAAACCCCAGTGTACCCATCATCCAATTTCAACAATAATTCATAGCCAATTTTGTTTTCTCTATACCCTCACCTACTTCCCCTCTATTATTTTGAAGCCAATCCCATCTAAATATTTCCATATGCACTAATAAAAAAATAAGCATTTTTAATATAACCATACTATTATCACACCTCAAAAAGTAATAGTTTTTTAATATTATAAAATCCATCAGTTAAAAGTTCTGATTGCCTTACAATTGTCATATTTGTTTTACAAATTGAGTCAATCCAAATAAGGTCCCACACAAACTTGATATAGATAGCTATGTGTCTTTTATCTATAGATCCCCCCCCCATTATTTTTTTCCCCTATTGCAATTTATTTTTGAAAAAATTGGTGGTTCTGAATTGTTTCTCACAGGGAAGAAGCAAGATAGCTTCCTAGGTTGGGTTGCGTTCTTCCATTAGGAGGCGGCACATACTGCCTGGCTGAGATATTGGATGCACTTTGAAGATATCCCCTTTAGGTCCCAGGTAGTGAGGAAAACAGAGAAGTCAAGGATGACTCCAAGGTTTGGGCCTGAGCAATTGGAAGGATGGAGTTGCCAGCAGACAGCTGGGTATGTGGATCCGAAGCTCAGAAGAATGTCGCATTTCATTTATTCAAAACATTTAAGCTGGGTACTGGAAATACAGGGGTAGGCAAGACAAATAGTCCCTGGAGCTTCTTGTGAGGATCGCAAAAGCTAAATAATTACATCTGCAATTAGTGAGGTGAAGAACAATCTGGTGCTATGAGGACATCTAATGAGACCTAGTCTGGAAGTTCAAGGAAAGTTATCTCGAGAAAATAACTTTTGAATTGATTTACGAAAGATGAATAACTTTGAAAGGGGAGAGAGTTTCCAGGTTAGAGGCAATAGCATGTACAAAAGTGCTTCTAGAAGGAACACAGTGCTTTGGAAAGCCAATGGTGGCCAGAGTGCAAGAGAGATGGATCTGAGATGAGACTGAAAGACAGGAACCATACTTTGCAGGGCCTACCAGGTCAGGCTAAGGATTTGAACTTTATACTAAGAGCGATAGAAAGCCAGTTAATTGTTTGAAGCAGACCGGGACATGGAGAGGTATTTTAATCAGTCTCGTATTGTGAAAAAGTCACTGGCTGAAATGTAGAGAATGACTTGGAGGATGGTGGCAGGCAGAGGTAGAGCAGTTAGGAAGCGATTGCAGTGGTACAGGCTGGAGACAATAGTGGCTTGGATTATATATTGGCAGTGAAGATGGAGAGGTGTGTAGGGGCGGGGGGAGATTTGAGAGCTATTTAGGAGATGAAGTCAAAAGGACTTGATGTTGGATTGATATGGGAAGGGATGGCTAGGGCAGGGTTTCAGAAGTGTTGAAACTGAGAAAGTAAGATGTCCCCAATGAAGCTTGTATATAAAGAAGACAGAATCTTGGAAAACACCAATAGTTGAAAGATGAGTTCAACACATATAAGAGGCTGAGGCAGAGAGGCCCAGAGAAGCAGAAGGAAAACTCGGGAAGTGGCAGCTAGGAAGCCACAGATGGAGAACCTCTCGGAAAGGAGAGAATGATAAATTGTATCAAGTGAAGAAAGCCAAGTAAGGAAAGTCTGGAAAGTGCCCTTTTGCACTCAACGACTACAAAGTCTGGCAGTGGTGTGCTGGTAAAAAAAAAAAAGTTGACAAGCTCTTTGGAGAGAGGGGAAAGCCTGATTTATACTGTTTGCCAACTTCTGTGGTGTAAAACTTCTGCCATGTATAATTTTAAATGACCAAGATGATGTCATTGAATGTGGACCCAGGAAGAGAAGCATCCAATCAGCTCATGGGAGCTGGTATGAGCCTGCTCTAGTGACTCAACCGGTGGTCTTGGCAAAAGTACTTCCGGTCTAGGTGGTGCAGGTGGAAACTGAGGAGCAGATACACACACCGTGGAGGTGGAGACAGTGAGGATTCTTGTTGCTAGAAGCTCAGTTACGAAGGGAAGCAGAAAGCCAGAGAAAGGTAGCTGTTAAGTGGAACCTATGTTTTAGAGACCAGGATTCCACTGTGGGTGGGGGAGGGACAAAGAATGAAGAGGCAAAGGAGTCGAGGGTATTGATGAGAGATTGGTTATAGCCAAGAACTCTGGAGCCTGGTAATTTACGGAAGTACAGAGCTCAGTGTCTGGTAGACCGACATAAACAGAGGGGTCAGGAATGAGGTGTCTCATCTCGATAAAGGCTAAAGAACCTATGTTCTTGAAAGCTCTTTCACAACTGTTTTCATATTTCTCCCTCACAATAGTCCTGTTGTGATAGCAGTGACGATTGTCTTCCTTCGAAAACTGTGGACATGAGACCTAAGCAAGTTAGGGGGCTTCCCCAGGCTCAGACACAGGACCAGTACCTTTTGTTTTTCAGGACGCTGTTTTCACCACCAACAACTGACTCCACATTAAGGTATTTTTGAAAGACAAGGGGCTTGGGACAGGGACAACTCCTGTACTTTTCTCAAAATATTTATTAGCTTGAGACTCTAATACCTGCAGAGTACTAGGTCATTCATATTTCTGTTTAGGGTGTATCTTACATGGCATTCGAATTGCCAGGCACTGTTCTAAGCATCTAATGCATATTAACTCATTTAGCCCTGTGGAGTAGACATTATCATTGCTGTAAGTGTTTAGTGTGGTTATCTTCCACTGCACAGTCCCACAAAACTTCGTGGCTTAGACACAACCGTTTATTATTATTTCACACGGTACTGTGATTTGACTGGCACGAGCTGAGCAGGCCTCTCACGCAGTTGCCGTCAGATGGGGGTGGGGCCAGAATCATCTAAAGGATTAACCACTCTGGGCATCAAAGCAGTCACAGCCCAGTCTAGATTCAAGAGGGCGGAGGAATGGACTATACTTCTCAGTGGGGGAGTGGCAGGCACATACAGTGGGAGGAATGGATGCGAGGTGTCTTGAGACAAGCTGCTGCAAGAGATGATTCCCAATGAAAAAACTAAGGCACAGAGAATTTAAATAATTTACTCAAGGCCATACAGCTGGTTATATGGGGAAACACAGTTAATCCCAGACAGCTGAGTTCCAGAGCCTGCTAGGAGAGGCAAGAGGGACTGGAGCCCAGTGGCATAGCACAACCTCTCATAGCAAAGCTGTGGTGGTTAAGGACACAGCGTTATTCATAGTAGAACCAGAGAGCTCCTGGGCTTATCTATCAGGGATTTGGGGGAGAGGAAGAAATTCTGGAAACACTATGAATAGAAAGAAATGTTGAGGGTAGAAATTGGGACAAAGTTCAAGGACTGTCTAAACAAAGCTCTTTTTATGTTGGGGGTGAAAATATGGTCTTGCTTGGCCTAAGGCAAGCAAGATGTCAGACTTTTGCTTATCTATCCAATCAGGAAAGGACAGACATTGTGTGTGTGTGTGTGTGTGTGTGTGTGTGTGTGTGTGTGTGTGTGTGTGTGGTTTTTCCTTATAAGTAATTAAAACTTGAACCTTTCAGTCAGCTACTCAAATGGTCAGAGATGGGGAGAGTTTATGGCCGAGACCAGAAGGTTAGGATCTGAGGCGTGGAGCAGCCTCAGAAAGGATATTCAAGCTCCTTTAGTGCCCCCTGCTGTATAATGTCATAGCCCTGAAAGTCTGGGTCATTGCTTAGTTTATACACATCCTGGCCCCTCTAATGGGAGGACAAGGAAATGACATCTCTATTTCAACAAGGTTACTCACTTCATATGAGCCATGAAATATCACCAGAGAGAAACTGATTCATTTCCAAGGGGCCAGTTTCCCTCTCAAACTCTGACAACCAAGATAGTGTGTGGCTTAGGTCCTGTTCATTTCTAGCTTCTCAGTTTTACTGGGCCAGAAGTCCGGATTCCACACATTGACTTAGACATGTCCAACTCTGGTGTAAATGTGGTGACGGGGAAGAAGGGCAGGCATTTCCCAAGTGATGTCTGATGTTTCTCTTCCTAAAGACCAAAGGGAAAAATTCGGGGCCACTATATTTGTCATCTCTCGTAATAATGGGAACCAGCCCCCTCTGCTATTACTCATGCTGAATATGACAACATTGCAGCCACTGAGAACCCCTCACTTCTCAGTATCATTCTTACACGCAAGCCAGAAGGCCCCGCCCTCATCCAGATGTCCCCCACTTCGCGGGGCAAAAAGTCTGCAGGGACCACAGGGATGTGCTTACCCAGGTCCTCCAGACCACACTCTGAGGACCCAGAACCCGAGAATTCCCCTGCCCGCTTCCAGGGCCGGCTCAGGCTTCTTCCCCGCCAGTCACTCCTAGGCCCCAGAGACAGGCAAGGAGCCGCTGTTTGCGAGGGATGTGGACAGAGTCTGTGATGTAGTTTCAAGGTTTATAACTGCGTGAAGGTGACCCTCAGCAGTATAGGAAAGGCAGAGTTGGGCATAGGAAGGGATGAGAGCAAGACCTGGGCCCAGCCCTTCTCATAAGTCTTCTCTCAGCAAAGAAGACTGGGTATTTCAAACTCAAATCTGGCTCCCAGATTATGAAGGTGTGTTTGTGAAGAGAAGAGAATAGAGCATATTTAATTAAGGGCTTGTTAGCTTTATTTATAACTTTTATATATTTAGACACATGATATAT
>NW_011888816.1:6440101-6441958 GCF_000151845.1 Pteropus vampyrus | reverse complement strand
TGGTTTCTAGTACCCCGTATTTCTTTATCTCAACACAAGAACAAGGAAACTGAGTCAGGATCTTCTCAATCGCCATAGACAGAAGAGTTTAAGCAAATTTGGATCCAAGGGCTCAAGCAAAATGATATTCTATCTCTCCCTCTTGCTCGTTCTCTTTCTAAGTCTCCCTCTTCTCTCTTTTCTACTGTTCTTTGTGTTGGCTTCGGTCTCAGGCTGATTCTCTCCAATGGATGGCAAAGATGTCCATGCTGAAGGGAATAAAGCCCTCCCCCACAAAACAAGTCTTCAAAGAGAGCAAGAACACTTCTAGTAATAACCTCATCTAAACCTCGGAGTCTGGATTTAAACCCAGGACATGAAACATCATCGGTGAAACTCACAATCTTTATTAATATAGATTGTGCACCTCCTTCTAGGATGCCTTGAAGAAAAATCAATCAAAATGACCACAAAAGACACTGCATTCAGCTGAAATTAACTGAGCCACGCACTGTGCCAGATGCTTTAATCTTTATTCCTCAAAAGAACCTGGAAAGAAGATATTGTCATCATTTAATAGATGTAGAAAAGCCTAAGTCCAAGGACTTCCCCACTCAAGAGATGAGCATTCGTGTAGGAAATGAGAACCCAGTTACTGGCAGTTGTTCAGCCTCGGGCATCAACTTGCTGGTGTTCGGACTACACCCTTTTCTGTTTCACTTCTCCCTTCACTGGGCCTTCACATCTCACCACCTTTGGCTGATCATTCAATGCATTTTATAGGTGAAAGCAAACACATTAAAGCAGGGGACACCAGTGATGTGGACATTTATGAAGATCTTTCTACTCCAACTTACAAGAATTCTCATGATTAAGGGAATAACTGCTCTGTACTTAATAAAAGTGGAAAGCAGGCTAATGTATTTGTATGTGCTTAACGTATTATGTATGTAGTAAGGAGCTAACACATGTATGTACAGGTTAAAATTAATTATTTTTTCAAATGGTACAAAAGGATACACACAGAAAAATAAGTTTCCCTCTCATTCTGTCCACGGATTTCTCCCTAGAGGCCTGAACTCTTGCAGATCTTGGGTATCGTTCTGCAGATATCCTAAATGCATATCCAAGTATATGTGTATCTATGAACATATATTTTTATTTCCTTTTTCTGTTTTTTACACAAATGAGAGCACATTACACATAGCATTCAACACTTGGTTGAGTTTATTGAACAATATATCATGGAGAACCTTCCAGGGTTGGTCATATGGTTCTTTCTTTTTTTTTTTAAATTCCTACAAAGTACTCCATTATATGAATTTCTAAGCAGTTTCCTACTGATAGACTTTCAAGTTGTTTCCAATCTTTTCTTTATTCATGCATTTTAGACAGATTTTTGTAAAGATGGAAACAAACAGGAAAAGGTTTTGCTTAACGCTCATTTATCCAGGAAATCCAATGAATGGAAGCCCTACTCTGTTCGAGGGTTCCGGGTAGTTTGGATCAATGTAATTCAAATCGATGAAAATTTGAAGCCAGAAGCAGAAACCTCTCTCTCCACATCACCTCATCTCTGTGTCCCCCTTGTGTCGCCTTTATTCGGCTCTCTTTGTGCTGACCAGCCTTTTCCGCAGTGGAAGATGCTGGCCAGCCCTACAGGACCTCACAAGAAAGTGTCCATTGGAAACTGAGTGTCATCCCTGTGTCCTAATTGCCAATTTCTGAAAAAGGATATCTGCTTCTCACCAGCCCCCAATTCTAAATGAGTGTATTGGGTCCCCCTTGGTCGGTTTAATCCTGATCCAGTAAGCTCTGGTTAAAGTGACAGAGCCTAGAAGCTTCCCTGTCTGCCTGCTTCCCCGGACCGGAGACCCG
>NW_011888816.1:6420145-6437871 GCF_000151845.1 Pteropus vampyrus | reverse complement strand
AAAGAAGGTACCCGCGGACTGCCTGCAAAGAATGAGAAGCATCTATGAGCCACCTGTGGGCCAGGAGCTAGCCATGGACAACAGCTGCATACAATAGATCGACTTGCCAGCATTTTCTAGTGGCCACCAATAGAACAAAGAGATGCCACCAAGGGTCATCCACCCATGAAGAGGAAGAAACTGCATTTGTAAGATGGGGGAGGGAGTACTAGGACACCTAAAAACCATTGGATTGCAACGTGACAGCACTCGCCTCTTATAGTGGCCAGAGCTAAGAGGCTGCCATTCTCAGAGGCCAGGTGAGAATACCAACTTCACGAGCAATTAGGATATGCAACCTGATCCCCCCCCCAGGCAGTCAGGTAACTGCACCTCACAGCCACTGGGCAACAGATGTATGATGGTCCTATGAAACCAGGAAGAGCTACAGAGGCACAGTAGCAACAGGAAGCCTCATGGGAAGTGACGAAAGTTGTCCTTTTATCTGGGAAGAGTGCTGAGGAAGAAGCATGTGACCTAAGCCAATCAAACCATTGCATTTCCAGTCACAGCAATTTGCTCAGCAATGTGCATGTGACCCACTCAGAGCCAGTAAGACTTAATGATTGCTGGGAATGCTGTAAAAAAGAGGTGTGTTTCTCTCCTGACTGGACTTGGAGCTGAGAAGATAGAGTTTGGAGATACTGCCTCCTCTTGTCAGCGTGAGGGAACACCTGGAGCTGAGTGGGGCCACCTTCGAGTTCCTGAGATTATGACTAACACCATGCAAGAAACTCAAAGTAGGAGGAAATTGAGTCCTGATGACATTGCTTGAGGCCTGAATCCAGCCATATCTGAAGTTAATTCTACTCCTGGGTTGTTAACTCTGTCTATATCTACTCTCACAGTCCGAAGATGGCCAAAGCTAGTCCAAGCATCAGGCCCTCACACAAGTCCAATAGCAAGAAGAAAGGGCAACATGGCAGAATTTTCTCAAAGACCCTTGGCAATCTACGATTTAAACTAATCCTTAGCAAGGAGGAAAGAGATGGCCACAGGAAAGGTTATCACCTCTGACTGAGCTCGCAGTCACCAAATAACTGAACAAAATTAGGGACCTTTGAGCATGAAAGAAGACGTGAATTATGAGTGAGCAATCGACATGTTCGCCATAGCATTGGCCGTCACTGGCAATCATCCGGGCCAATCCCAATTCAACTAAATAAATTATTTTTAACTTTAAATAATCCATCGCCACAGTAAAATTGGATGACAGCCATTGACCAGGCAACCAAGGGCTCTGTGCAAATAGCTCTGGTGGCTTTTGGAGGCCCTTTGTGACAATGAGGGCCTTCTTGCTCTGTTTACCACAGATTCTCTCCAGCAAATGCAGAGACTCAATAAGTGTGCTCAGCCTCTTCCTGGGTAAAGGTCACAGATCTAGGAGAAAGCAGCTCATTGTGTGGCCTTGCAGAACAGTCATCATTTGTTCCTTCTCAGTGAAACTCAGCAGTCTGGGAACATAACCCAAAGCCTTTTAACTTCCCTTGCTAGCTCCACCTCAAGAGCACACCCACGTGAGCCTGGATAAATGGCCCTGTGAGGGAGGCATGTAGGGATTGGCAATGACCCTGGGAGGGCAAGAGGTTGAGGGCAAGGGGTGATTTCCCAGGAAGTACCAAAAATGTCACCTAAGAGGCTCATGTACTAACAATTGGCCTTTTATTTCCACCCTTTTTCCACAGTTTTGGAGACAAAACAAAGGCTATCCTAGATGCAGGTAGTGTGTGTGTGTGTGTGTGTGTTAGAGAGATCAGTGTCTGTGTATGTATATGAGTAGTAGAGAAGTGGGCAGGACCAGAGAACCAGAGAATGAATTGTGCCTATTATAATTAACCCACCCTCAGAGATCACCCTGGGTCCACAGGGTGCCACTCTATTTCTTCCTTCTCAGGTTTGGGAGGAGTCCATGGGACCAACTGGGTGAAAGAACAGGTGTATGCTGTATCATTATCATTGTCGTGTGGTCTCTTGGCCTCTTTTCTACCTTTATCCATGTTTTGTTTCTACTCTCATCCTTTCTCCATGGCTCTGCATATAGCTGCGGTAGTTAACAGACCACTTCCCAGAGAACAGAGTATGTGTACCACCGGAGGCACCCTCGATCATTTCAGGGGCACATAGACAAGCACTTTATAGCTTAAAAATTATTAATTTATTTTACTTTTATTACAAAAACAATTGTAATGAGAATTACAATGTGTAAGATGGCCGTGAGAATTTCACTGTTTCTTGAACTCTTCCTCCAGAATTATGTTGAACTCCCCCTAGAGGAAAACAAGACCTAGACAGAAGGAATTTGAATGGCATATTGGAGCATAAAAGCAGTGCTTTCAGTATTTAAAAATCACATCTTCGGGCTCCTAATGCAATGCTTCTCTCTCCACACCATACTTCAATTAAATATATCTATCTCATCTGGAGCACTTTCTATTTTTATATTAACAAAACTCTTGTAAATTACTCAATGGAAATAGCTACTACCCAGAGAACAACATAGGGAGCTGGCTAATTTCTGGATTCTACCTTGATTTCTAATTCTACTTTTATCTAAGTCTTTTAACAAATGTCTAAATATTATTTTTTATTCCTTCATCCCAGAAATTACAGGACATCATTGACATTTCAGAGTTTTAGGTAAGAATTTAAAGGTAATAACTATCGATAGCCTGGTTTCAAAGAAAATGTAATTGAAATTAAATTTCAATACCCCGCATAAAAAGCCACATCATATACAAGACTACATAGCTCACGGTTTGTGCAAATCTTTTTTGTAAATTCATCTTTTCTCATTGCAGACGCAATGTAACTGAGACATCTAGTGTCCAGTCCTAAGAAAAACAAATTTCCACTGATTCTGGGTTTAAAGCATTTGCCAAGTTCTGTTTTAGGGTACTCTGAGTAAAACCATGAATCCCAGCCTCACATCTCCCCCAACTCCCACCCTCCTGCCCCCTGCCAATCTTGAAAAACCCATGGTGCTTCCTGGGCTTAATCCTTTCCCAGGTGAAAAGTATCTTCATATTACAGAAGCTCAGGAAATGTTCCCCGCATTTAGTGTTCTTATTATAACAGTGTTGCCATTTACATGGATAAAATCCCTCCCTTCAGTCCCACCTCATCCTCCTCCAACTTTTTAAAGCAATTGTCCCAGATAGAAAATGTGTTTCTTCTTCAATGGCATTTGAGTCTAGGGTCACACCTTGTTTTCTAGATTTCCAGTCACTAAGAATGTCCTCAAGGAGAATGTACATATAAACTCAAGGTATTTAAGCTGTTTTCTATACACATAAAATATGTATTCCATAATATATATTCTGTCTACATACAACATTAAAGACATTTGTGTTTCAAAAAACATCATTAAGAAAATGAAAAGACAACCCTCAGAATGATAGAAAATCTTTGAAAATCATGTATTTGATAAAGGACTTTTATCCAGAATACATAAAGTACAATTACAACTCAATAATAGAAAGACAAATATAGTAACCCAAATTAAAAATGGACAGAGGACCTAAATAAACATTTTTCCAAAAAAAAAAAAATATACAAATGGCTAATAAGCATATAAAAAGATGCTCAGTGTCACTAATCATGAGTGAAATGCAAATCAAAAGCACAATAAGATACCACTTCAGACCCAGTAGAGTTGCTATAATCAAAAAGACAGATAATAACAAATGTTGGTGAGGATGTAGAGAAAAAGGAACCCCTGAGCACTGTTGCTGGCAATGTAAAATGGTGCAACCTCTTTGGAAACAGTATGGCAGCTCCACAAAAGATTAAACATAGAGTTGCAATATGACCCAGCAATTCCACTCCCAGCTATATATCCAAGAGAAATGAAAGTACATGTTGCCACACAGACTTGTACACAAGTGTTTATAACGTTGTTATTCATAATAGCCAAAAAAGTATAGACAACCCAAATGCCCATCAGTTGATGAAAGGATAAATAAAATGTGGTATATCCATACTGTAGAATATTATTCAGCCATAAGAAGGATGAAGTACTAACATATGCTACAACTTGAATGAACCTTGAAAACATTATGCTAAGTAGAAGAATCCAGACACAGTGGATCACATATTGCATGATTCCATTTATATAAAATGCCCAGAGCAGACGAATCTATAAAGACAGAATGTACATATAAACTCAAGAAAGTAGATTAGTGATGCCTAGGGCTGGTTTGAGGAAAATGGAGAGTGACTCCAAATGGGTACCGAGTTTCTTTTTGGAGTAAGGAAAATATTATAAAATTGATTGTGGCGATAGTTGTGGAACTCTGTAAAAACCACTGAATTACACACTTTAAATGAATGATTTGTATGATATATGAATTATATCTCAATCAAGTTGTTACTAAAGAGTAAATCATAAGTAGCAACATTGTAAATAATCAGCAAAATGATTTTTTAAATGCACTGTAATCCATGCCCTAAACATCTTTATAACTTCCATTTCTACCCATCTTGCAAAAGCTAAGGCAACCTCCTTGGATGTCTCTAAAAAGAAATTTATAAAGCTCACTGCTGAAGGTAATCCTAAGCCAAGGCCCTTCCAGATGAAAATAAATCTCATTTATTCGAAAAAGAAGAAACCAAATTTTCTACTGGGGGTGGCGGGGAGGCTCAGAAATAAATCAACCAATCAAATTAAGTAGAAAAGGAACCTGGGGAAGGAGGATAAATATAAATTTATCTGTAGCCTTGGCTACGCCATGTTAACTTCTCTGAACCCAATTCCTGCCTTATTAATAAGAATGATAACCCTGCACACGGATTTCACACCAGGTTGCTGTAGAGCTGTTGTAAAGGATTGTCCGCCAATAATGATGATATGCTGTCCCAGTTTATCAAGTTTCCCATGATGTGGAGCTTTCAGTTTTAAAACTGAAATAGTCCAGAAAAAAACTGAATGAGTTGGTTATCCAACTACCAATTGAGTTTTTAACGTCCAAGGTAGACTTTGGAGTATGGAAAGATATACATTAATATATGTCTGAATCAATATTCAGTTCCTTTAAGTTTAAAAATGTAAGCTCAAAGTCAACCTATAAATGTATTTATGTTATTCGTGTGTGTGTTCAAAGGTATATGTAAAAGCATATTATGTATAAAAATAATAATAATCACTTTCTCTCATCCTTGAACTAATGTTCCATTAACCTGTAAATTTAAAAGATTATATTCTCCTAAACAAATAACTCTTTATATAATGCGACTTAACTAAATTCCCTTAAACATTTTAAACAACATTTACAAATTTAATTTTGGGTCCTCTCAAGCATTTAAGTTGTCTCACAGAATAGTTACAAATTGAACAAACAAAGCTTATTAAATTCATCAAAAAGTAATAAAGATATTAAATAAAAATTGTAGATGTACTAAATCAAATTCACTTAAACATTCAAACTCTGTTTACAATCTTAATTATATTATCTTAATATATTCTAATTAAAGTCTTAATTTTTCTAATTGCTTAAATAAATAAACACTCACAGATTATAATGATAACAAAACTTATAGTAAACTCCATTTTTTAATAGTATGTCAATTTTCTTTATTGGGCTCAAACTTTTTTCTCTACCTTCCCAAAACTGTAGAAGTTATCCAACCCAGGTTCCAAGCAGTGATATCGGATCCATGGAACGTGAACCCAGGAACCAGAATGCCCTTCGCTGAGATGCCAACCCGGTGCTTGTTAATATGCTGAGTCTCATTTTAGAGTATGGGGCTCTCTAAGCCCATGTTTCCCCATTCCCAATTTCCGCCTTACCCTCTTCTATAACTTAATTTTCTGATTTGAATTAAAGAGATTATGAATCTTGTGTGTACTCAACTGGCCTGTTCCCCTAACTGGTTTACATCCAAGAGGTTTTTCCCTTCTTTACACCTGCCTTAAATGTTGTGTTCAAGTATTCTGAAACTCCTTATGATACCTTTTAAACATTTAAAACTCTTTGCAAATATAAAGAAATATACACTTATAAATGTTGCTGCCATTATTATTTGATCAATGTTTATTAGCTCTTTTATATCAATTCTCAATGAACACTTATGAAACAGGATGTAAAAGGTAAATCAAAATTCTAATAATTGTATTTTGGGAAATGGCGAGATGATTCTAATAGTTCATCTGGAAGAGAAAGCAAACATGAATAGTAAGGAAAATTCCAAAGGAAATAGTAATGAGGAAGACTTAGATATTAAGTTAGTAAATAGTTACTGTGGTGAAAAACATATGGTGTTGGCACACTATCTGACAGGATGCTTAAGTGAACAGAAATGAAAGTCATACAAGTTATATTCACATATAAGATTATGTCATTTATAAAAACACAAACCAGTGAAAAAGCAACTGGTCTCTTAAAACACATGGTATTGAGATTATTGTCCATTCATGGGAAAAACGTGAAGCTTGGTGCAAACGATACATTCAAGTAAATTTCAAATGAATTAAAGAGTGCAACGGAAAAAATAAAATCAGAAATAGAAAATCAAAACTGAGTGCCCATATATCTAATCTCTGGAAAGAAAAGATATTCCGAGTACAAAGTCATGGAATAAATGATCACAAAGAAAAACGTTGAGGATGGATTTATAAAAATCAACTATTTCAATGTGATGAAAATATAAATGAGCTACACACGCACACAGACTAGGAGAAAAGGTCAGTACGTCATATACACACACAAATGGTTCATATCTGTTGTAGGGACATATTTCCTAGAAATCGATGAGAAGAAAACATTCTCCCTCCTTTCACCTCCCCAACTAAAAGGATAATAAAAAGCTTCCACTGCTGATATGGAGCCAGGAACCAGGGAAAGAAAGAAAAGATAAAATAGCAAATGCCAAAACACAAGTCTTTAAAAAAGAGTTTGGAAATCTGTCCAGAAGTGGAAACAAGCACACCAATAATTCCACTTTATAACACTAACATGATAAAATCACTGACAAGAGACAATGAAAACTCAACATCATTTAAATCGATGAGCATTTCTCCTAAAATGGACAAATGGGCCAAGGTATGTATATGTGTTTAACGTACAATGTTTAAAAATATGTGTATCCTTTAAAGCATAATGAATAATATCTTTGGCCAGGATTCTATTAACCATTATTTTCATGCTTTTCCAGCATAATAACAGATGTTTACAATAGGGACTGAGGAGTTGTATGCTTTCAAAGTTTCTTTTCAATAATCTTTTATCAATGGAAGTCATGCCACACAGTCACTACGGAATGTCTTTCCATCACAAATATCTGTGTCTTCAAGTGACTCCTGCACCACATGTAAGGTAATTCTCTTAACTGTTCCGTTGCCTGACGACTTCTGTAATAACAGAAATCTTACCACAATTTAATATAGAAGATTCCTTTATCTGAAATGTAGAGGATAGGATTAAACAAAGCTACCATGTAATAGAGAAAGAGGAAGAGTAAGAAAATGGTCAATTTAGCTGAGGAAATAAAGCCAAAATTTAAAAATGTAAAAAGTGTCTAAATGCCAGAGGAGATCCTCAATAAGCAAAAGTTAGAAGAGACTGAAACGCGTTAATTTGTAAAGAAGTGTATGATTGTGCAAAGAGCTGGACTTTCTGTTTTATCCAACAGGTGGCACTGCACTAGCACCCTGCCTCGTGAACGCTAGCCAGGGAAAGAAGGCCGCCAGGAACCACCAAGACCGCTTCCTGTAGCAACTATCATGGGATCCATTTTTCGTCGTGTTTGATTGTGGCCTTCAAGAACCTCACTCTGTCACAAAACGTAACGACGCAGTACCATACACAGAAAGGCACTCCATCAAGTGTACTTTTTGAGGCTGATTCAAATCATTCTTCCTGGAGATAAAATCATTTATTCATTCTCTCATTTACTTCATCAATAAATATTTATTGAGTACCTATCATATGTTGAGCCCATGCCTGATGCTGAAGATGTAATAATGAAGAAAATACGTGGACCCTGTTTTTAATGGACCTTATGGTTTAGTGGAGGAAAATACTGAAATGCTCACATTAAGGAAATGATCACAAACTGTGGTGATTTAAAGGAAAAGTATCATCTTTCACAAACAATAGAGACATTAGGACAAGGTGAATCATGGTAGAAATCTTGTATAAATCTGCACTAGATTCTGTGCAGAATGAGACAGGAATTGTCTAAAATGTTAAAATCTACCCTGTGCATATCTATTACATTATCAGGAGTATCGGTGATACTCTTTAAAATCACCCCCTCACCCCCACCATGGTAACCAATAGACACATAATCAACAAACAGAAAAAGTGCCCCATTCATCTCCCTCTAAACCTTACACTTCGGCCAAAGTCTACGATGGGTTCCACACATTCTCTCCTAAATGGCTTTTCTTCCTCTAGCCTCTCACCCTCAAAATGCAGTAATTCCATCAGAGGCTACATATAACCTACAACTAAAATTTCCCAAACGTGGTTTTTTTTCTGTCAATTTTCTTCTCAGGAAGTAGTCCTGACTACTGAACTGACATTCTAGTCTCCCACTGTTAGTCAAGGATCTGCATGACATGCCCTAACTTCCTTTCAGTCCTGCCTCCTATCAGCCCGGTACAAATCCTGGAGGCAAAGATGTATATCTACCACTCTTGGAATAGACATTGCCTTCCTCCCTTCCCTGCCTCTGTTCCATGCCTTTTCTCCATGCCATTCCAGATATCTGAAATGGTTTGCTCTATTATCAATGAATGATGCCTTCTTTAAAACACAGTTACCAACCTTTTAGGTGTTAAAAGTCCTTTTAAAAAAAAAATAATAATAAACCTTGATGATATCAATAGTGGTTTGTTTTAAACATACTGGCTTGACAAAATAAAAGGTTGATAACCCAATAATCGTCCTTGCATTAGAAACATTTTATTACAACAATCTTTTGAATTGTAGAGTTGGGGAAGCACAGCCCTACAAAAATGTCTCCCTTGGCAGGCCTGGGCCTGACTCCATTTGGAGAGAAAATGAGCCCACAGCTGGGAGGACCGTCCTGGTCCTGAGGCCCCTGAGAGTTCAGGCCAAGAGACCCGGAGGATGGCAGAGAGCCCTTTCTTCTGCTTGTTAAGATTTGCCCTCAGAGTTCTGGTTTCCTGTCTGAGGACCTACATCTTCCTTCTGCCATTCACTGGACAGACGCGGTCTACCCACAGGGCTGTGTTCTTGGCCTTGCAAGCCTCTATGGAACAACCACATTAGAACGTGACATGGAGTAGGATAAATTATCAGTGTATATACTAGTGATGATATAGTTTTGAAACACCCAAATATGCCGCTTTTTTTTATGTGTCCTTATACTGACATTCTCCCCATATTTCCAGAGGATTCCATTTGCCTCTGGGAAGTTTAGGATTGTTATGGAAGAAATACAAAGAAAACGAGAAAGAGAAAGGAAGAGTTAAGTATCAGCCTCCAAATAAGATTTTAGGATTTTTCAGCCAAATGATCTTTAAAGCTAGGTTTTGTAAGAGAGAAAAGGTGTTCCAGATTCCTTTATTTATTGATCACATAGGGCAGTCCTGGTGTTGACAGGAAAAGAAAGAGGAACACCATCCCATCAGTCCTAGAGGACTATATAGAGAAAAAAGGAGAGAGAGGTGGAGGAGGAGTGTGAGTTGACTCTAATCTCCCTTCTCCTGATTCGGCCCAAAGCAGGAGATTTGTTGAGTAGGTGGAGGAAAGGCTGAGGGTTTCTGAAGACTTTGTCTTTGGGACTCTAGGAGCCGCTCGCCTTCCAGGTTGGCTGTCACCGCCCTGGGAGTGGCTGTATCAAGGTTTAACTCAATGGCACAACATGATTTACAGGCAGAGAGGCAGAATATAATTTTCAGGGCTGCCCCCAGAATGAGTAGGGAATAAATTGAACCAAGGAGTTCCAACCTGCTCCAGAGAAGAGGACTGGAAAGCAGCTGAGTTGAGAGCCAACGGGGCTTCATGTGTCGGCCATCATGAGGGAAAGGTGAGTCAGCAATAAGACAGGGGGTGGACATTCTAGGCAAGAGCCAGATGGAGGATGTGAGGTCTGTAGCAGCAGCCAGAGAAGAGTCTGAGTCATCAGAGAGCACTAGCAGGCCCTTCCCAGCCCGGGAGGGTCCAGAGGTACTGGAGATACAGCCTCAACAGCAGGTGCTCATAGAAGTCCCAGGGATGGGTTGGGTACAACCCAGGGAGTGAGTGTCCAGACCACCCACCCACAGCAGAAAGCAGTGAAGATGTAGAAGATGCTGCATGGACCAGAGGATCCTTTCTCTCTCTCTCTCTCTCTCTCTCCCTAGGGAGTGCATTAACCACACTCTACCACAAACTCAGACACTATCTCAAAAAGGCAGAAAGGGAGGCTGCGGATATCTAAGAGACTAAGCATGTTTTACCTAAAGAGATGGACCATTTACCTACAATGTTTATTTACCTTGTCGCGTCAGAGTATTTTCCCATCTATTCAGTTTTTAGAGGCTCACGAGGAAGATAAGAATAATTTCAGAGAAATGAAGATGCTACATCTTCTCTGTACATTTGTGAGTAGGGTGAAAAAATCTGCAACCCTTCACACATATGAGTGTTGCCAGCTTTTCCCGTCCTCCTCCCTGCTGCTAAATTCGGTGCTGCATGGGCTGCTCAATTCCTCCCAACACCCACACCCAACTGTGGAGAAGAGCTTGGAGGGTCCGGGCTGAATTTGGGGGATTTTTGATGCAGAACTGGGGAAATGGAAGAGGGAGAGAAGTGATATAAGCCACATGGAGAGATTCTAAGGAGAAAACAAAAAAACAAGCTCCTCTTGCAAGAAGCCATGGAGAGAAGGGGGCATGAATATGTGCAGACACATCAAGTGGGAGTGGGAAAGAGACAGAGAGAGAGAGAGAGGTAGGAAGAGAAAGGGTGGATGGGAGAGCACGCTATTCTAGGGAAAGAGAGTGAGGAATGGAATGATCGTACATGAGAGGAGAGGAAATAGATTTTGATAAGAGCTGCTCTAGAGTACATATTTGGACTTTATTTACATTCCTTGAGATTAAGAGTAGATTTCCTATCAAGATTTTGCTTCTTTGAACCCCACCCACTCAGGGTCTGAACCATAGGGCTCTCGGCTTTGACAGGTTTATAAATACAATGGCCCTGCCTTACACAAGAGATGCACTGAGATAGAGCGGGGTTCTCAACTGGGGGTGATTTTTGCCTCCCAGAGGACGTTTGGCAATGTCTGGAGACATTTTTGATTGTCACAACTGGGAGATATTATCTAGTGGATAGAGGCCAGACATGCTGCTAACCATCCTACAGTGCACAGGACAGCCCCCAACAGCAAAGAATTATCCCAGCCAAAATGTCAATAGTACCACAGTTGAGAAACCTTGATATAGAATAATGGAGGAAGGGTAATTTGTTTCCTTATATCTTCTCTTCCCAAAGACTAAAGGAAAGAGAGCTTTTTTCATTTTAAACATTTTTTTCAAGTTTGTGATATTAATTCTGAAACAGCACTAAATACGTATAGTAATATTACCCAAATCATAGAATTTGGGTTCTTAAAAACCTTTAAGTTGGGAGAATTCCTATTGAAGAATCCCAAACCCTGTGGAAAAAGAGTTGAACACAGAGGTTTCTAGAAAATTCATGAAAATCCCTCACAAATATTTTTATTCTCAATATAATATATGTAACTATCCTCCCAAATAAAATAGCTATCGCATTGAAGACGCAATCAGTATCAACAACCATGATTAGTCTCTGTCTTTTGCTCATTACTAGAGAATCCTCAGAATCTAGCTCTCCTCCCATCCCAGCCCTGCCAACAATTTCACTGAGGTCCTAATAAATTTGTTTTGTGTTGTTGCAGATAAAACATCTATTAAGGATTATTTTGGGTAAGGGTGTTGAGGGACAGTGGTATGTTTGACCCTCCATCCAAATGCTGTATTAAATGTCTTTGGACTTTGATTCTCTCCAACGACTCTTCCTCCTTGGGTTCCCCCTCCATCTCTCTGCACAGACAGCACCATGGGTCACTTTTAAGGACCATCTTACATGGCTTACAACAATAACACCACAAACTAGAGCTCTTCCATTTTGACGGCCATTTTGACTCCATTTTTTCGACTAGCCTGCCAGTTTATCAAAATGTCCTATCTCTTTTGTGGCTGTATAGCCATGTCTTTTCTCTGAAATGTGGTCCTATAGAAGAAACAATTTTATGAAATCAATGCAAGGTCTTCAGAAGTAGGTAAAATACAATTTACAACAATAGAAATGCTATACTTACACATGTTATAAAGAGTAAGGGTTTTATTCTCTCATTACATTCCTGATCTCATCCTCTTTTCGACCTAAGGAGAAAGAAGTCACTTAGGAGAAGACTACCAGCAGCCTTGGGCTGGGGAGGTCTTTCCATTGGGTCTGCAACTACGTGAGTGTAGATACAGGACTGGGCTGTCTTTAACCTCTACATTTCACTGTAGGGATATACCAAGAACTCGGAGACAGGACACACAGTCAAAGGGAGATTGCCACCAGGTTTGGTCTTAGCACCAGTCACACCAAAAGTAACTGCCTTCTCTTGCCTCCACTACTTTGCTGGAGACCTGTCTCCTTCTTCCAGTAGCAGCCAATGTTAAGCAAGACCATCAAACGATGAATCAAGAGCATTGTCCATCAAATGATTTATGAATGAAAAACTTGGACTGTAAGAGATGGTTGCATAGTATCAGCACATAATGTGTAAAAGTCAAACTTGTCACAGCTAGCATCATGCTTTTGGCCTCAGTAACTGATAAATGTTAACAAACAGGCATCTATTTTTCTCTCTCATAACAAGAAGCCTGGAGGAAAGCAATCCAAAGCTGGCGCAGAGGTGCAAAGATTTCAGGACAGGAAAATCTCTTGACCCTTCTGTCATTTTCACAGATAGCTGTTGCATTTGCATGCTCAGTGAAAGAAGGCATGCAAATGGGGGCTGCAGGGAGAAGGTGTGCTGGAAACCTCATCTCTCCCTTCTACCAGAAAGAACAAAAGCCTTCTGGAAGCCCAATGAGACTTCTTTCTCATTTATCATTGGGTCATATAATCAACTCTAGTTATCAGGGAGGCTGTGAAAGCAATGTTTAGTTTTACTGACCTCTATAGCAGAGGCAGCAAAGGAGAAAGGGGTGAGAAGCATTTGTCAAGTTAACTATAATATAAAAGTCTCCTGCTTCCAGTCTGGCATCTTTGACTAATTGGAGTCTCAATGGGAAAAAAGATGAGAACCAGTGTTGAGAGTTGATTTTATAACTGAGCCTAAGGAGTACTGCTTGGGGGCCTAGAATTGGGTAGATGGCCTTTCTTACCAGCTATGCTGACACCTAGAAGCTCTGTGGGCTCTGAAGGACAATGTTCCTGGCTTGATGTCCTCCCAGCAGGCACCACAAAGTTGTGAGAGTCCCTCAAGCTACTTCCTGAGTAGACACAGTGACAAAGGGAAGCCAGAGCAGGAAAGGAAGAACATAACAAACCCAGCACCCCCACTCTGCCAATGGGAAGTCTAACTGACCTCTTGGGCACTCCTGGAAATACATACTTGGGGACAGGTTAAATTATTCAGGCAAGTGGAAGGTGGAGGCAAGATTAAAAAAACTTGGGTTCATTAGGTCAACGGGACTTTGTCTGTAGCCACAGGCTGATGTGGGCGCCTAGAAATTTGATCGTAATAACAAGTATGTAAACAACTTGCCACTTTGAAATCAGTTTTTCCAACTTCCACAACAACACACACAAAATGGAAGATGTTTAGATCTAGCCCATTACTAGACAATAGTTCATGACCCATGAGCTTCTGCTCTCCTTGATGTCTCTGCCAAAAACAAGCTGCTTGTGACATACACAGCCCCAGCCAAGGGGGAAGATTGCAAACCTCAGGCCCTGCCTCCTTCCCTTTCTCCTTCCGCATCTGACTTCTGAGGCGTTGCCTTTTCTCTGCACCTAAGCTTTCTGCAAAGCCCGGGCTCAGCCCAGCATGGTTATGTGGTCTGCTCTGGTTTCCCTTGTGGGTTTTAAACTCAGAATGCTGAGTTCATTTATTAGCAGTTTCTCTGAACAGGACATCCCATTCATTTGCTCATTCATTCATTCATTTATTCATTCATCATTCATCGAACATTTAGTAACTGCCTTCTGTGTTCTTCTTTGTTTCCTATGCACTGGAGAGGAAAGACAAATAAAACAGTCTACAGTCTTCGAGAATCTTAAATACAGGCAAACAAATAGGAATAGTAAATGTGTTATGAGCATTACAATGAATGTATACATAGGGTACTATAGTGACACAGAGGAAGAAAAGACCAATTCTGTGTCAAACCAGGAGGTAAATCTCAAGTATAATATATGTAGAAATATTTTCAGTTGAACTTATTATTGAAATATAAGTAGGTATGTTGTATAGTGAGCAGAGTTGGCTGCCTACTCTGTGGCTATTGGTCGCCTTTCTCTCACAAGAGAGCATTAGTTTGGGTCATCTCTCAGGTCTCAGGCAGCAATGCACTTTTGGAAGGAGATCCATCTCCAGGGACTACTGATCAGGCTAAGACAATCATACATTCATCATGATTACGAGTGAGATTTAACGAGAATATGATCAAGGTGGGAAGAAACATTGCGGGGAGGGGTGACTTCCAGAAAAGACTATCTGGGAAGGGTTTTCCTTCATAATTTAAAAAAAAAAAAAATAGGAGAAAATGGTTCTTCCTGCTACTGGATGTTGAGATGTTCAGAGCTGCAGCAGTCATCTTGTGACCATGAGGCCAAAGTCGAGAGAATTGCATAGAAGCTAACCCAGAACCTTGTCATCATTGAGTTGATGAATTAATCATCCCTGGGGCTGAGTACCTAAGGACATTTTTCCCAAAGTTTTTTTTATTGTGGTAAAATATATATAACATAAATTTGATCATCTTAACCATTTTTAAGTGTATAAATCAGTGGCGTTAAGTACTTTCTTTTTTTTAAGTACATTCATATTGTTGCGCAACCATTAGCACCATCCATTTCCAGAACTACTGTCATCTTGCAAAACTCTGTACCCATCAAACAATAACTGTCCATTCTTCTCTTCCCTCAGCCCCTGGCAACCACTATTCTACTTTCTGTCTCTAGGATTTTGACTACTCTAAGGACTGCACATAAATATGTGGACCCTGAGAAAGAAGGTATCTACTAAGAAGGGCTCAATTTATTTTTTTAAAAGCACAGTCTAGCAGGCACTTACACACAAAGGCCTCTCAACCAAACTACACTTCAAGGAGAACCCTGCACTAAGCTGCCTGTCTCCCACACTGAACTGCCTGCCTGCACTGTGCTCCTGCCAGCTGAGTCAGCCTTTATAAAGGAGTTCCTGTAATAGTATTTCAACCAATAGGACTGGGGCTTTCCCATCAGAGCTGGGCAGCTATATCTCCATCAGCATCTTCATCAGCCAGTCAAAGAGCCTCCATTCTGACCAATCAGGACAGTAGTGCTTTTGGGACCAATTAAACTGTGAAGATTTGGAGTCGTCATTTGCATGAGGATGAATCAATCAGAAATCACCGGTGGGGACTTCTGTCTATGTAAGTCAGCCCCTCTGGCTTAGGAGGAACACTTTCCCTTTCTGTTAAAGATTGGAGACTTTGTTTCTCTTGCTGGAGCTGAACCACTAAAGATAAAATGCCAAAGACATCTTGCCAGATAGAGTGGAGAAGACACCAGAGGTGTCAAGCAGGACAGGGGCTTGGCCCCTGGGGCTGCCTCACAGCCATGCTGCTTCATAATTGAGCTGTAACACTTTTGAGCTGTTGTATAGCCATGCTGTTCACACGGACATGCTATATCACAGCTGAGCTGTTTGCACTGAATAAAGTTTCCTTCTTCATTGCACCCCAATTTGAAGGTTCTTGGTGTTGAACTGATGCCAGCCCACCTTTGGTTGTCAAGTGGAATTACATATATTTGTTTTTTGTGACTGGTTTATTTCACATAGCATAATGTTCTCAAGGTTCAGCTATGTTATATGTGAGAATTACCTTCCTTTTTAAGGATGAATGATCCGTCATATGTATATGTCACATTTTGCTCACATTCATTCATCTGTCAATGGACACTTGGATAGCTTCTCCTTTTTGACTATTGTGAATAATGCTGTTCTGAGCATGGGTATAAAAAAAATCTCTGAGACTATGCTTTCAATTATTTTGGTTGTATACCCAGAAATAGAATTGCTAGATCACACAGTAATTCTAGTTTTGTTTTTTTGAGGATTCATAAGGACTTATTTTTTTATGGACAAAATAAACTATAATTGCTTAAGACAGCGGTCCTCAACATTTTTGGCACCAGGGACCAGTGCTCCTATGACAATCTAATACTTGATGATCTGAGGTAGAGCTGAGGTGGTGATGCTAGCGCTGGGGAGAGGCAGCAAATACAGATTAAGCTTCGCTCCCTTGCTGCTCACCTCCTGCTGTGTGGCCCAGTTCCTAACAGGCAACGGACCATGGGTTGGGGACCCCTGGCTTAAGACATTTTCTGATAGTTTTTCTGTTACTTGCAGCCCAAAGCCTCCCAAGTGGTCTGATGAAGGATGGGATGAGAGGGAATGTTAGACAAAGGAAGTAGTTGAAGTACAGCAGATCTGCATAGAAGCACCTGGCACATTCAGGAAACTACAAAGAGCTAGGCATATCAGCACATAAAGTGTAAGAATGTATCAGTCGTACCTGTTGTTGAAACAATAGAATCTTCCCCTAGCTAGAATAAGAAGAAAACAATGAACTAAATGTACTGGGTAACTAAGAATCTCTTGGAGGGTCAAAAAGTCAAATTGAAAAGTTTTCCATCCAAGTCACACATCTGGTCAACACACACAGCACTGTGGTTTGCACAGGATACAGTGGCCAGGGCCTCTACCTCTACCGCCCAAGGTCTTTGTGTTGTTTCTTCTTCCCCATATTTCTATCCTCTGAATTAAAGTCTCTCATGGCTGTTATTCCCTGAGGGAAATTGAATCACATGTATGCATTTTAGCTTCAAGAAAGACTTTGACCTTGCGAAGGCTAGACACAGTGTTCTAAGGCTTATTAAAATTCAGTAGGAAACTGCTGTGATTAACTGGCAGTGTGTGCCATGGGTACTATGGAAGCTTGTTATGGACTAAAAGTCTGTCTCTCTCCAAATTCATATGTTGAAGCCCTAGTGCCCAGCATGGTTGTATTTGGAGATGGGGCCTTTAGGGAATTAACTAGGGTTAAACGAGGTCATAAGAGAGGAGCCCTGGTCCAATAGGATTAGTGTCCTTATAAGGAGAAATACCAAAGAGCTTATTCTCTCTCTCTATGTGTATGCATCAGAGAAAGGCCATGTGAGGACATAAAGAGAAGGTACCACCTGAAAGCCAGGAAGAGAGCTCTCGACAGAAACTGAATTGGCTAGAACATTGATCTTAGAATCAACAACCTTGGCAAGTGCAGAAGGATTCCAGGAAAAAGGCAAGAATTCAGTTTCATCCACCCTCCACCTGTAAACTCTTTGCCTGGTGCAGATCTGAATCAGGGAAGAGGATATACTCTAACTTCAAGAAGTTTTGATTATTTTTTGGAACTAGACGCTTAGATTACTGACATGAGACTATATCTATATCTATATCTATAT
>NW_011888816.1:6414888-6418949 GCF_000151845.1 Pteropus vampyrus | reverse complement strand
CCCCCACACCCCAAGCTTTGTTGTAAGAGGGGGCTTTGGACTAGCTCTGTTCCACCCAAGTCTCTTTTCTTCTTCTTCGGAGTTTAGAACACAGAGTTTGGAACTCTAAGGTTCATGGTAAATGGACAAATCTGCCCAAATAGATAAACCTTGAGTACAGAGTAGCAGGTGAAACAAGTGCATGATGGCCCAACTGTCCAGTTTTCTTTTCAGACACATTGTTTTTTCAGTCTGAAATGACAAGGAAAGTGCAATGGAGGTGAAGTGGATATGCCATCCAGTTCAAAAGAAGGGAGGCTGAGAAACAATTGATGTCAGACTTGCCTAATGGCATAGACTGTCCCATGTTCCAACATTTAGGCCTTTAGTATCCTCCTCCAGGAGCGGAGAAAATTTGAAAATATTTTAAATGGAGGAGCTAGAGGCTTTAGTATAACAACTTGTCCATATTTTTGGATACGTCCTTGTTATGGCCTAGTTTGACTTTAAAGGTAAAATGCTAAGAGTATATTTCAAATATTCTGCAAAAATATTCTGAATATTTAAGTTCTCACCTTCCACCACTCCAACTTTATATTAAAAAAAAAACAAAACACTGAATGGTTTAGAGGCTGTTTGTACAGTGTAACTGAGCACATAATGCTTAATATATAAACGGGAAAATTGGGGAAATAAAATCATCAATGACCAAAAGATTTTGCCTTCCCACTAGTCCACCAGAGAAATAGTTCTGCCTCTGGAGTGTATAGCCCTATGAAAATGATTTCCATTTAAATATTAAAAAGCAAGCATATTTCTCTTCCCCTGACTCACCAGAAAGAAGATAATAAATAGCTCAGGACCAGGAGATACCCCTTATATTGCCATGTTATAGGTTGGTGGGTGCCGATTCAAAACAATGCTGCATAATTGACAAGTTGTGGAATTAGTTTCTAGCTGTATGGCATGTTAAGAGGCAAGGCAGTTTTCCTACCTCTGCTACCACGGAGAAAGCCAATTTATGAGTGAAAATGACTGCATGGGTTAAAACCTGGTGAAGAAATAGGAAAAGACATAGTAGTGAATGGTTGCTCATCAGAACAGAGGAGATAGAGATAGGAGTGATGGCCTTTAAACACATTCATTAATAATTTGAGGAAGGAAGTCAAGTGCAAGTTTGTGCATGATGCAATGTTGTTCCAGTTACTAAACATTATGAAGAAATGAGAGGAACTCTAGATGAATTAAAAACACAATGCAAGAGCAATAAAGGGGGGGAGGAGATGTAATAGTCTTCTTGAAATTTTCCTGTGAGTAAATCTTATTAGTCTTCACAAAACTTTATTTCCCAAATATTTTACATTAAGGATACACTGACTCTGCTAAAGACCTCTGCAAAGCAAGCTACTATCAGGAAAAGAATATTAATGTCCTTAAATGTTTATTCAGAGTAAGAATTAGGAATGATTTTGGATGAAGAAAAAATAGAGTTTCTGGGTTTTAGTGAAATGGTATGATAATTCTGAAATCTGCAATAGAAAGACTGCCTAGGAGAAATAAAAGTGGAGTGTCACTTCATGTAAAATTGTTTTCATACCTTTAGTAACAATTTAGTAATAGAGTTATGGAATTAGGATTGTTAGTGAAAAAGAAGGGAACTTAGGAGAATCTGGTACAGATATTGATATTTTAAGGACGAGAACAAAATTTTAAAAACCAGCTTTTAATTTCAAGTTATAGGATGCTATTAAAGTCTCCCATTCCTATTTTAACCATTTGGACAGGTATGATAAATGAATAATCAATACAAATTAGAATTTTCAAAACAGGAAAACTTCAAATCTGCAGGGTAGAGGAAGTAAGTGAGCTAATATGATTCGATCCATTCATTCAACAGATATTTACTGAGGTAGTTAAAAACATGAATCTAGGAGAAGAGATTTAAAAAAATATATACAGGTACATAATACCGTGTAGAAAGTAATCGATGCCACAAAAAGGTACAAATTAGAACCTCTGTCAAAAAAAAGAAAAAAGAAAAAAAAAGAAAAGGAAGAAAGGAAGAAAAAAGAAAAGAACGGTAAAAGAATCTCTGTCCATGAGAGGAGAAAGAGGTAGATGAATGAGGCAGCATTTGGCTAGGCAGAAAGAAAGTCACTTCTAAGAGAGTCAGGTTGTTGGGAAAAGTAGCTCATCATGGCCAGAGATAAGAGTTAGGTAAGCTGGGTCCAGTCCCAACACTGAACACTTGCCCGAGGAATTTGAATTTTATTCTTTTGTCATTTCTAGAACTCCTCATGACCTATAGCGTAGCTTGCTTGCTGGCTGAAGGGATGAATGAAGCCATTGATGTTTTTTTGAGCAGCCAAATGATGAACTCCAATTTTTGCTTTAGGAAGATTAATTTAAGTGGTGTGTAGGAGGAATGAGAGGGATGGGAGACCTATTATAAACGTTCCAGTCAAGAGCATGAGGCCACATTTACTGAGTTAATCCTACTACATGCCCAGCATTCCACTAGATGCTTCACACACATACTTTCAATAATTATTTAATCCTGATAATAACCTTTTGAAGAAGGAAGAATAAGTATAGCATTCCCATTTTACTGTTAAAACACAGGTTCAGAAAGGTTTAGTAACTTGCCCAAATGTCGCACACGTAAAAGTGGTAGACTTCGGTTCATGTCTTTTTAAAAACTATAACCTGTTGAAACTATTCAAATGAGGATGATTTTAACAAGGACAATGACTGGATGAAAAGGAAGGAAAGGAGAGGAGATTTCAGCAGAGTCAGAAGGATGTGGCAACTGAAAATAGTATGGTGACAAAGGATTTTTAAAGTCAAAGTTTCTAGCCCAGATAACAGAATATGGCTGTGAACTCAGATTTGAAAGGAAGATTTAAAAAATCAAGTTTTGCATTTATCGTTCGAAATGACAGCAAAACATCCACATAAGAGGAAGTAGGTTCACTTTCTCCAACATGTGTAAAAATCAGGTAGAGATCATCCGCAACTCCCCCAGAACTGGAAGTGTCACTCCTCAGCAACAGACACAAACTACGGCGGTTATTTTCTCTCTCTGGCTGTCCAGCCTTTGCACAAGTGGCTTTCCCTCCTTGGCACATTTCTGCCCCTCCTGGCTTGTCTTCAGTTCAGCCTTCAGCGCATTTCTCAGGAAGGCCTTCCCTGACTCCCCAGTTTCCTAATCTTAGTTTTTATCTCCCAATCCCTCTGTCCTTTTTCTGTGTCTCCCCATAGACTGAGCTGCTGGAGTGCTGGGGCTCTCTTCACCTTGACCATTGTGTAGTCTCTGACCCTCAAAAAATATTTGTTCACAGACTGACTGATTCCTATTGTTGTCCTGGAAAACAACTACCCTGCCCTATTAAGTCACAGTTTCTTCCTTCTTAGGGCAGTGTAGTGAACAACCTCAAGACCAGGAAATCATCTCCCTCATCACATACCAGGGTATTATTCATGCCGTTTACTCACTGTAAAGAGCTCTCTTGAAATACAGCTAACAACAACTTGTCAAAGATTGACGGATTTCCTAGAATCAATCAACTTTTAAACTCACTAATGGGGGCGGGGGGGGGGCGACCCAATCCTTTGCTCTCAAATACACAGTGGTGGTAAAGGCTTCAAAATTTCTCGGTGGGAGGGTGTCAGGCACTGCGCTCATGTTGTAATTGAGGACTATGGTCCTGTTTTGAACTAGCTTTCGCAGAGCAATGTTCTTACCTAAAAGTAAGGATTTGTGTGGGGCATATGTCTTGGGAGCGGGGTGTGTGTGGGAGGGGGGGCGGGGAGAGAGATATGTATATTATTGGGGACTATTAAACCTCTTAGTTCCTTTTGAATGAGGGAGTTTTGAGGTCCACTCAACTGTCAAATTCCATTTGATTCCACAGGGCGTTCTCTTTAGCGTTAGGAGATGTGGAAGTCCGCTCGTGCGGGGAGCCTAATTCCCAGGAGAATTTGGGGATCTCGGGAGGGCCGGTGTTTTCTCGAAGTGAGGTGTCAAGGCTGCTCAGAGTTACGACTGGGAGCCACACTTGGCTAGCGCCTGGGCTTTTACG
>NW_011888816.1:6411144-6414132 GCF_000151845.1 Pteropus vampyrus | reverse complement strand
GCCGGGGAGCGGCCCCGAGGTGGGAGCCGAGCGGTAATTAGAGGGAGGCGCGGCCGGAGGGGGAGGAGGAGGGCGGGGAAGTGGGGCTGGCCCGAGGGGAGGGGGCCGCGTGTGTCTTGGGCTCACCAGCCTTCCCGAGGTTGAAAAAGGCGCCCTGACCTGCAGGAAACTGGCCGCCGTGGGACTCGAGTGGCGGTCGCATGGGGCGTTAGGGAGGGGCTCGGGGCCGGACACCTGTATTCGCCCCAACTCGCTACGGCGGGGACTTGAATCGAGAGACAGCGTGACTGACAGTGAATTCAGGCAGGATGTAGTGGCTTCCTGTGAGCAGGTCTCAAAACACAATCATCCAGCCAGCACTTAACCCACTTAATTCATTTCCTTCTCAAGCATTTAATTGTTACTTTTGTGAGCGAGCCATACTAGTTGACTTAATACAAAATTTTTGCTGGGAGGCTTTGTTACTGTAGACAGACCATTTGAGTTCAGTCATTTGGACACTTATTTTGAGAAAAAGAGACCCGTTGGGGTAAGACTGCCAATTTTTTTCACAGTAATTTAATCAGAGGAAACACTTTATTTTTATTTTTTGCTATTTGTGAGTTATATCAAAACTTATTTTCTCCTTTGTCAAAAATTTAGTTTTGTTTATTCGTTATTCTCACATTGGAAACGTGTTTCTTGTAAGTAACCTGTAGTTATGAGGAGCACTTTTCATTTAAAGAAAATAGAATTGCATTAAAATGGCTAACAATGCTCTTTTTTACACAGGATGTAAAATTTTCCTCTTCCTGAATAGCGATATTTTTAATTGATTTTGGATTCTCCCACTTTTCTCTTTTCAAGTTGCTCCCCCTTTCAGGTTTTTGGGATTTTATTACACCTCAGAAGCAGGCATGTTACATTTTTTTCACCTTTTTATTCCCAGACGTAGTCCTGGGTCTCTTTAAAAAGTACCATTCTTAAAACCTGTGAAAAAGACGCCAGAGAGGTAGATCGTCTCTATATCTAAGTTCCCAACATTGAAGTTACCTTCTAGGGTATTAAAACCTTTTCAAAATTCAGATTAAGTTTTATACTTAATGTTTGCATCTAATTTAATATTTGGGAAAACTATAAATGGGCTAGAGTTTCCTCCTTGATGTAATTTTCCTATTTTTTTTTACCACTTTACATTTTAGTGTCAGTTAATGTCATGCACTGTTCATTGGAGCCTCACTGATTTACATAGCTACAGGTTATACCATGGAACTACATTTACTTCTTGGAATTGAGAGTTGGGCTTGGGCAGCTTCCAGAAGGACTTAGCTGCCCTGCACTTTCACCTGTTCCATGGCAGAGATACAGTAAGAGATGTCACTGTGAGTAAAACTTGGGCCAACAAAAAAACACAGCTTTGTTTCCATGGCTTAGAGCAACCCCCCAATCCAGACTTGAAGATTGATTCTCCAGTTGCTGGGAATTGTACTGCTTTAACTCTGGTAGTAGTACATCTGTTATCTCAGTCATTTTCTTGCTCTTCAAATTGCTCAGCTTATAGCTCAGATCATGGAGTGTCTGCTTCATAGAAGAAATGAATTAGGATATGTATAAATGAAACTTCTCTGCACCTTCCTCTCCATTTGCCCTCTCTTTTTAGCTGGTGTGATCCAAAGCTGGTTGACCATCAGAACCCTGTGAAGAGATGCTGTTTTCTGTTTCCCTGAAACTGACATATGGGTTTTGCAGAGTGGGGGCTGGGGGGCTGGGAGAGTCATTAGCAGGTGCTAAACTCACAGAAATGGGATGATGGTCATTCTGACACTGAAGATACTAAGTAGTTTGGGGTTTGGAGTAATCATGTCAGCTTTCCTTTTCACCATACTGGGATACCTCAGAGGAAAGCCTGATAGTGCCACTAGCTTGGAGATGTGCTGGCAGATTCCAAACTGCTGATTGATTCTCAGATCTGGAGAATTAGAGATCCATAGAGCTGAACGGGAGCCTGAAAGAAAATATCTTTTTTCCTAGACTTGGATAAGACCCTTCAACTCCAAATCATACCAGCAAAAAAATAATGGGTTGATTTATATATAAAGTTTTAGAAATAATAGTCCACAACCTTATTTAGGGGTTTCATTCCAGTATTTATTCCCATATACTTCACAGGGTGAAATACCAGGTCGACAGATTGAAAAACCATTTTGTTGTCAGTTTCAAACAATCAACTGACATTAGCAAAGTCAGTGTTGCTGACAGTTATTTTGTATTGCATGCTGATCTCCAATTTCCTGAGGTCATTCAAGTGCCCTTGGAAACCATGGAACTTCCAAATGATCTGCTTCCTTAATATTCAAGAGACAGGTTTAGTTGTTGAATGTCCTACACTTGTCATATGAACCATTGATAAAAATAAGATTACTCCAGATGCCATTCTTTGGTCTGAATGCTAGCACAGCTGAAACACTTTTGGATGGCACTGCCCCAACAAAAATGCACACAGAAGCAAAAGAAGGGCATTGGGGCTTTCTTCTTTATACTTTCAGGTTTCACGCTGTTATTTTGTGATGTCCTCCTTTTTGCTTACTACTTTTTGTTAAGTTTGTTCTTGTCCAAGTAAATCAGATTTTGAAATGTTGCTGAAAGAGCCCATACCATCTTATGCATGGATTTATGTGTTCAAGGGAGACCAGATTGATAAAGGAGCCAAATCCGAGGATTTGTGTGACTATTGAGATGTCTGATACAGTCGAGATCTGGGACCATGATGTATCCCAGAACTTATTTGGCCTCCCTGATACCTTCCGATGACGAATTTGGCAAAGTAAGATCTATGCGATATGCTTGAGTTTAGATGCTTGGTCAGGTTAGTCACCTAGGTTTGAATCTTCACTTAATTTCCAACTTTTGTTAACTTTTGTGTACCTTTGTATTCTTATATGTAAACAGGGATAGTAAAAACATCTGTCCCACTGAATTGATTTGAGGATTAAATAAATCCTCTTCTCT
>NW_011888816.1:6400767-6410399 GCF_000151845.1 Pteropus vampyrus | reverse complement strand
GTACCTCTCTCACTATGGTATCCTGAGGAGGATTTCAGATACAATATATGAAAGTGTTTTATAAAACTACAGCTAAACAAACTAGGAAAAGGTGGTATTATTAAGAGAAGACTGTGGCAGGAAGTTCATCCCTTTCAAAATCACAGTGCCAGCTGAGATTAGGTTTGAACTGTTGCCAAAGTTGCCTCATTAGGAAAAAGATTAAATTTTTCTAAATGCTTTGATTGCTTATTATTGGAGGATTTGAATTTGTTACCTGATTGTATTCCATGAATATTGTTACTAATTGGTCTTTAGCCTGGAAAAGAAAAATCTCATAATCACACCTTACACCTTAAATGTTTTTATTTGTCATGGCAGGTTTGGATTTTTTGGTAGTAAAGTATGAATCAACACATTTTATTGACCATGCAATAGAATTGAGAGGGAGAGATTAAAGAGTTTATTCATGCTAAGAATTCATTATTGTCAGATATTTGAAATAAGTTATTTGATAAATTATAATAGAGGGGAAGATTTAGAAAGGGTTTGTTCATACTAAGAATTCATTATTGTTAGAAATTTGAAATGAGATGATGAGTTATTTAGGATGGAGGAAGAATCCATCTTTCAGATTGTGTAGAAATGAGAGAAAAGGGTTCTTTGTAAAAGTTCACAGAGCAGTCTGCTAATCATTTGCTCTGAGGAAGACAGGAGGTAAACCTCAATGAGTTCATAGTTTTGTTTTTTTTAACTTGGAATTCTTTGAATAGACTCTAATAGACTGTGGAACTAATGTGACTGAAATAAAACTATTGTTTTATCCTTTAATCATAGATGCTAATCCTATTCCTTTGTTAATGTGCTTTATGAAATTATTTGACAATAATATGAGATTATATGTTTTATCTATTGAAGTTCTGTGCTTTTGCGAGCTACTAACAATTTTGTTGTGTAGTCATTGGTTAATGTAAATAAAGAAATTTTTTTATCTACATTAATAAATGTCTATTATATATCTTCAGTTTTGTATGTCATTTTAGTCACCAAAAATCTCTAGCTAAAATAATATACCTTATAAGGTTATACCAATACACATGCAAACATCAGTGAATAATAATTAACAAATTTGTTACTAAGAGCTTAGTTCTAAGAATGTCATTAGTGACAGAATGACTTTAGAAAAATTCTTTAACTTTGCTGAGCTATTTTCGTACTTGTAAAATGAGAGGTTTGGTGTGGTCTTCAACATCCTTTCTAGCACTATCTTTGATTATCGCTTTTAAACTTTAACTATTCAGTTTAAGACAGTATTATCAGATGCTTTTACTTTAATCCTTAAATATATTTAGTATACCTCTTGTGCATAAGGTACACTATTTTAAAAATATTTGTCTAAGATTTATTATATGATTGAATCCTAAAAAAACTTTTCCTGTGCTTATTAATTTATTCAGCAATACATAATCCATATTTGAGTGATAGGACACTAATTGTGAATTGGACCTAAAATGTGAATGGGATAAAAAAGTTCCTTACTAGTTTATCCAAAAATATATGCTAAGCAATAGTTGTTTTTAGATACCTGTATTCTTAGAGAATTATAGATGTTTAGAGCTGGAAGGTAGAGAACATATCTTGTTCTCTCTCCTCGTTTTACAAATGAAGTTGACACTCAGAGAGCCAGGTGTCACTAGTTGGGCACTAGTCCATGGCCTTTTGGGCACTAGTCCATGAGTACTATCTTTCTAAAATGCTTTGTAGGATGAATTCATTAGTAATAATGTTGAAAATTTACTTCATTTAATATACGAAGATTACACTGCCTATCTAGTGACACATTCAGTAGTAATTGATTTTCATCGTGTCATCTACACAATTTCATCTATTCCTTTTTAAGAACTTCATGAAGTTGTTGGACATAGTGATGAGACTATGGCTGTGACCTAAATGAAGATTGAGCCTGGATGCTTCCCTATTTGTGTCATTCTCTAACTCAGCTGTTTTCAGTCCTGACTGCCCATCATCGTCGCCTGTGAACTTAAAAAAATTATAATCTAGGTTCTACTTAAGACCTACAGAATCAGAATTTCTGGGGTGGTCCTGGACATCTGTAGGTTTAAAACGTCCAACAGAGAGTGATAATGGCCAGTTAGGATGGTGAGCTTCTTTTGACAGTTGAACAGGCTAGCCACAAACTACCTGAGTGACAGCAACCTGCTGTGCATGACCATGACCACTTAAAGGGAACCAATAGAAAGTTTGGTGTGATCACAGGGAGGTTTTAATTTATTTGATTATTTTTTTAAAAAAATTTACTTATTTATTTGATTAGGTAGTATCAATACCTGGTATGAAATTCAAAAGATATAGAAGGGTATACATTGAAAAGTAAATTTTCTTACTTCTGTTGTCTCCTAGCCATTCCCTCTTCGGAAGCAAGCATTACGAGTTTTTTTTTGTATATCCTTACAGAGATTATTTATTTACAAACATAAATGTATGAGTATTAATCTCTCTCATCAGCATGCAAATAATAGCAAAATATATACATTGCATCTTGCTTTTTTATACTTAACAGTAATTTGAAAATTTTAAAATCCATATGTATGGGGAACTGCCTCATTTTTACCAGCTGCATAATATTTCATCACCTGGATATATACCACAGTTTATTTAACTAGTTCCCTATTGATGTTCATTTAGATTGTTTCTGTTCTTTGCCATTACACACATTACTGCAATAAATAACCTTGTAGGTATGTCATTTTTGATATGAGTGCATATGTCTATCAGTAGGCTGAATTTCTAGATGTTAAGTTGATGAATAGTATGTGCATTCCTATTTTGGAAAGACGATGCCAAATTGTTTTTCATATAATCAATAGCAATTTATGCTTCTACCAGCAATGTATGAATGCCTATTTCTTTACACCCGCATCGTGTATATTTTAAAACATCTTGATCTTTGCTGGTCTGTCAGCTGAAAAGAAACATTTACAGTTTTAATTTGTGCTTCTTCTGAAAGAGGTCAAGGGTATCCCCATATTTTAAGAGCTGTTTTTACTTTTTTTTTTGAGAAGTTGTCTATTTCATTTGTCCATTTTTCTACTGGATTATAAATCTTACTGAATTGTGGTTATGCTTTATGCAATAAGGAAGTTAGCTACATTTTTAGCGAAATAATTTTTAAAACTTCAGATTCTTTGGCTGATCCCTACGTTTATTCTTGAGAAGTTGATTGTGAGATCCAGTGAGGGCAGTCAGTTGCTGATCTCATCTACTTATGTAATTTCTGATATTAGCATAGAGCTAGAGAAATAACTGTTTGAGGAAAGGTAAACAAGGGTTAAAAGACAAACAGTAGTTTGGGAGAAGAAATTTGCAGCAAATCCTAAGACAAAAAGAAAACACTCATATAACACTTATTCTGTGCCAGGTACTGTTTTTAAACACTTTAAGCATATTAATTAATTTAATCCTAACAATAAGTACAGTTATCTACATTTTACAGATGAGGAAACTGAGGCACAGGATAGGTAAACTAAGTAACTTGACTAAGACAGCTAGAGAGTGGTGGAGCTATCATTCACATGGGGCAGACAAGGTCTAGAGTCCATCTTGTTACTCTTAACCTACTATACTATACTACCTCTCTATTTGTTATTGTCCAGAGTACATAAAAAGTACATACAAATATATAAAAATAAAGGATACGAATAGGCATTTCACAGAAAAGGAGATGCAAAAGTCCAGTAAACATAAGAAAATACTGGAAAGGTTTAACAAAAACTAATCAGGGAAATACAAATTTTAAAAAAGCATCCGTTTGTGAAAAGAGAAAAGCTTGTTAATTTCAGTATTTGGTGAGGATTTAGGGAAAAGTTACTTACCTCACTGTTACTGAGTTTAAATTGGTAAAGGAATGTTAGAGAGCATTTTGGCAGTATGTGTTAAATATTTAGATGTATATACCCTATGCATTTCTACTTGTACATACCTACCCTGTAGAAACACTTGTACATTTGCAGAAAAGGCATATACAAAGAGTTTAATGTTACCTTGTTGGTAAAACAGACCAATTAGAGACAACTTAAGTGTCCATCAGTAGTAAAATGGCTAAATATGTTCATACACAATTCTGTAGCAGCTAAGAATGAGATGTATCTATAATATGAAAGGGTAGAACTTCAAGATGTATTGTTGAGTTAAAAAAACAAGTTAGTGAGATATATATATATATATACATATATATATATAGTATCATGTGTTTTATTTTTTCTACATATCTATGAGAAAAAGGATGGAAAGATTTGAAAAGATGTACAGCATCGTTTTCCTCAGTGGTAAGCAAAGGGAATTCGCCTTACTTGTAATGGTTTAATTTTCTACAGAGTGTATTTATGTATTAATTGTTATTTTAAAAGACCATATTTATAAATGGATTAGATACAGTATTAATCTTAACCTGTGAGAGCCTCTCTTGCTCTGCTGTTGAAGTCTATCTTATCTGCAAAAATAAGAGTAACCAAATGTTAGGCTTGGTAACATTTTAAGTGCACATAGAAATAAAGTCAACTTTTTCCTCAAGTGTTTGGGTAACTTTTTATTTCCTATACTTTGCATGTTTTCATTGTTTGTGTTCAAAAAATTGACTTTAAAAAAATACAAATTTTTGTTTCAGAGGAATGTAGTAAAAAGAATAATTTTGATCCTTTGAAATAATATCATTTGTGTGAGTGCAGAACCTCTTAGTTTTGAATTTGGACAATTTTATTTTGTAAACAATATTCTTAGGACGGGGGAAGTGAACTAATAATATGCATTTCTAGGTACTATGTTAGGCTACTTTGCAAATTGTTTCATTTAATACAATTTCATGAAGAAGATTATTATTATTCCTCTTTTAGTGAAGAAGCAGACAGAAATGTATTAGTTCAGGGTTTAAAAGGGCAGAGCCAGGTTTTCAGAAGGTCTTTAAATAACCAAAGTCCATATCCTTTTCTCTACCAAGTTGCCTCTTAGATGGTATATTGGAAAGGACTGATGAGTACATTTCTGTTGTCAAGAAATTAATAATTATCCCTGAATTGGTTATGGTCTAATGTAGTGGATATTCAATAAAATTAGAATGTTGGAATGCCATATCTTTAGTACTGTTTTGAGAATTCACAAAAAATTACTCTTCTCTCTGCCTATGTTCCTTTGGGTTTGTCTGTGCTTGTGAATGGTTCTCCTAGAAAACACACACATGCACACACACATACACCTATACATGCATATGTGTGGATACAACTTCTTTATATCTAGGTGCCACTTTTTTTTTGAAAAGCACTAGATCATAATGAGTTCCATTTGGGCTCCCTGGATGCCATTACTAGAAATAGCCATATTCCATATATGACTAGTGCATGTAGCCCTTAATTCTGCCACCACCTGACTTTTCGGCCTTTCGTTTGCTTGCCTTACAAGACTCTTGGTCACCTTAGGAGCTTTGCTAAGCATTTTGTAGCTGTAGGAACCATCGGCCTATTCTAGGACGGATTCCTACTATATGTTCTTCACAATTTGGTTTGCTACTTGAGAAGGGGGCTATAGGAAGCTTAGGGATCAGCACATGTTCAAAACTGAAACCAGAAGTGGGCAAGGCAAACCACAGGAAGATCCTGCATGCATCTTGGTGACGTTTCTCTGAAACCCATGGACGCTTCCTGGCAGTACCTTGTGAAACTTGCCTTTTCATGTACAGTAGTTTCCTAACTTCTTGCTCTGTGCTAAGCTTCAGTCAAAGATGATTAATATGATGGCAATATAGATAACTATGGTAATGTTTATGCATATAACTTGTGTAAAACAACTAGCCCCTAATCATGTTCTGTAGACTTCTCACTGAGGTTGAGAAGTTGCTGTAGAATTTATATTTTAACCTCGACTTTATGCCTTGTCAAGAATCTTACTTATTTGTTCAGGTTTTACAGCCACAAATCAGTTCTTTGCTCACTGAGTCTTGGCTAACCACCTAAACTATGCTGGATTCCTGGAGTCTTTTGTCCACTCAGGTGCTTGCTCAGTGGTATGATCTTGTTTTTAGGTACCTTGATGATTGTACCTCATTTAGGACATGTAGGAGTGCAGTGTTGATGAAACTTTATTATTCCCTATTTCTTAAACTTCCAGATTAATAGCATAATGCCTGTTCTTAGGAACAGATTTCTGATAGGAATTATGTAATGTGTTGATTTTTTTAAGATTACCAGTTGTGTGGGATTATAGAGTCTCAGGTTGTACGTTACCATTTACTGGAAGTGAGAAAAAATGCTTGACAATTCAGTTATCTGATCCCATTAATTTGTGCATCGGAAAATCCTACTTAGTAGATATTCCAGCAGTCACCATATGCCTATTAGTACCATTTCTCATTCTCTTCCTGAATATCAGAAATGTATAACTTTCCAGTGGCGTTTTCAAGGTTACAAGGAGAGAAATCACAGCTACATAACATACTTCTCTTCAGTAGTTCTTAGACCTGTCCCCACCATTTTTTTTTTTGTTGTTGTTATACCGGGGACAATCTGACATACTCTGAGTATGGTGAGACTCTTTGGAAGGTCATGTATGATTATGGCAGTTCTCTCCCTTACTCCATTGGAAACTGTAAAGATAAATGAACAAGAGAGAGGTCTTATCTTATGTAAGAATTCTTTATTTTATACAAAGTATTATGTTAGGTATAATATAATAAATTGATTGAATGTTAACTGTTAATGTAGCATGTCAAGAGCATGGTATTCTGCTGCTTTTCTAGTAACTACCTAACTTCTATGAGCTTCAACTTCCTCTGCTGTCTTTTGGGAATAGAAGTTCTTCTAATCTTCCAAAGTGGTAATGAAAAGATTAAATGATTTGATATACTGCCTGGCACATTGTGCTCAGTTAAATGTGGGCTGTAGCATAAACAGTAGTGATATTTGGTAAAGTATATTTTCATAGTTTGTTTTGATGAACAGTTTATCAAATATAACTCTATATTTAGTTCTTGTAGTGTTTTTCAGATTAACTTGGAATAGGTAGCAGTATCCAGAAACATTTGAAATTATTGTCACCATGTATTTTTTAAATTTCAAGTGTTGTCTCTCAGAATTTTAAAGCTGTGGGGAACCAAAATTAACTAGTTAAGGGATTGAAAACTCCACTCTGCAGAGACCAGGCATAAGGAAGTAAATCCAGGTGGAGATTGTTTTGAGTTAGTAAGGTGTATCTGTCTGTAGTTTTTATTCAGAATCATGTTGCCAGGTCTTTGATTATTAAAGAAACCAGAAATAATGTATCTAAGTATTATTAACTCTCCCAGTTTCTACATGTTGACTACCGTTTTGTTTGTTTGTTTGTTTGTTTGTTTGTTTGTTTTAATACTGTGCAAACCAAACAAAGTAAATATCTGGCTGGCTGATCCCCAAATTGTGCCCTCTAAAATAGTTTAAATCCCTCATTTTAGTGATGTGGAGCCTGAGCTATATATAAAAGTCAGGTGTTTTTCCATCTATTTCCCATAATAGTCATGGATTACTTCTGTAAAAGGAATGTCATTTAAAAAACAAAAACAAAAACAAATGAACTCCTCTGGTGTATCCAATTGTTAAATTACAGATTATCTTTGGTTGGGACCTAATGGCTTGGGTAAAGGGAATTGTGTACAGTTGCTAATTTTTTGGAATCTTAACCAAGGAAGGGCACTACTATTTACTGAGTGCTTACTCTGTTCTAGGTATTGTGGTAAGTGCTTTACCTCAGTTAATAGTTACAGCAATCCTGAAGCATTATAATTACCTCTTTTTATGCAGGAGGTTGAGACTAAAGACATACAGATTCTCAAGTACCAAGTTTGTATTGAAACTCAGATCTCTGTCTCCAAAAAGAATTAATTTAACTTGTTATACTGTACTAACATTGTATGTTTTCAGAATTATATGCCCCTTTTACTTTAAAAATTAAAAGTAAGCTTTATAAGAAAATTTGAAAGACCTTATGATGTTAATATTATATAGGATTGTCTTATTTCTGTATAATTGGATAGCATCAAAACATGTAATTTTACTCTAAACTCGTCAACACCAATACTGTTCTATTTTAAGTATACATTGCTTCATTCTTCTTCATTTTTTTAATGTAAGTGATAAAGTTTACATGTTTTTATATCTTTTCCCCATCTAAAGTTCTAGTCCTCTGTTTAGGTTGGTATTCCTTTTTTATTTTTTTTTAGGCGAGGCAGCGCTTGGTTGACCTTACAGATTGCAAGGACCCTATTTTATTTTTTTATTTTTTTTATGCCTACAGCACCTGGTCTTCCTAGGTGGTCTCCCATCCAAGTACTAACCAGGCCTCACCCTGCTTAGCTTCCAAATCAGATGGGATTGGGCTTGTTCAGGGTAGCATGGCCGTAGACTGGTATTCCTTTTATTAGAACTCCATATCCTGAGTCACTCGGGCCAAATTATTCTGTCTCTATAACATCTCTTCCATTTTACTTTTCCTACCATTTGCCCTTTCATTACCTTAGTTTAGGCCCTTTAACTGTCAGATTAATTTTCCTGAAGCATAGTTCTGACCCTGTAGAAACTTTTAGTGACCCTTGTTGCCTACCGAATAAAGTTAAAAACTCCTTAGCTTGGCATTTCAGGTCCAGTTTGATTCCACCTTTCCTTTACAGTCTTATACCTTTTGTTCTCTTTTTGACTCTCTCTTGCCTTAGCCAATTTGTACTATTCACTGCCTTCTTGAAGATGTTCCTCCTTTTTCCACCTCCTGAATTTGTTTATGTTGTGCCTTACTCCTGCATTGTTATCCTTCCACCCTCAATTTCTGTATCTTTTGGGAAAAAATCAATTGGAAGACGTTATCGTGATGATTAAGTGAAGTAACATATATGAAGTCCTAAAATATCTGCTGTGTGTAGTATATGTGTTAACTTACTGAGTAAATGGTAGCTATTATGATTTAGCTTTCCTCCCACACCAAATAGTCTTTGTCTTAAGATCATCTTGTCCAGGACCTTAGCCTTTTGCAATTTTTCTTGAGATTTAATCTTATCCCACTGGGATCTCTGTTGGTTCTTATCCCTGTACTTAAGTTATCCTTTGAATAGAGTTGGTCCTACAGGATCTCTTAGGACAATTTCAGAAAAGAATGCCTGTCTGTTCCTCTCAGGACTGCTGTATTCAGAAAAACAGTAAGAATGGAATGGAAAGACTAAGCTTTGGAGTTAGATTTCTGTCAAATCACCTTACCAGATATGTAACTGAATTTTTTTAAAATTTATAAAAAGGTATGATAATACTTCACAAGGTTGTCGTAGAGATCAAATGAGATATTTGAAAATATGTTTAGCACTGTCTTGGAGCATCCTAATTGATAAATATTTATCTCCCTTTCTTACTTATCCTAGTAGTGTCCTCCTCTAGGATATATAAACATACATATAAACCTACAGATATAAATACATGCACACAATCCCCCAAACATACACATAAGCATACATGTGCATGCTCACATACATGTCCAGAAGCATATATACTAGAATCTGTACCCAATAGCTTCATACTTGGAATTCTCGTCCTAGGTAAAATTTATATGGTAAGATCTAGCTTTACTATCTA
>NW_011888816.1:6396455-6400717 GCF_000151845.1 Pteropus vampyrus | reverse complement strand
TGCCCTTTCATTACCTTAGTTTAGGCCCTTTAACTGTCAGATTAATTTTCCTGAAGCATAGTTCTGACCCTGTAGAAACTTTTAGTGACCCTTGTTGCCTACCGAATAAAGTTAAAAACTCCTTAGCTTGGCATTTCAGGTCCAGTTTGATTCCACCTTTCCTTTACAGTCTTATACCTTTTGTTCTTTTTTTGACTCTCTCTTGCCTTAGCCAATTTGTACTATTCACTGCCTTCTTGAAGATGTTCCTCCTTTTTCCACCTCCTGAATTTGTTTATGTTGTGCCTTACTCCTGCATTGTTATCCTTCCACCCTCAATTTCTGTATCTTTTGGGAAAAAATCAATTGGAAGACGTTATCGTGATGATTAAGTGAAGTAACATATATGAAGTCCTAAAATATCTGCTGTGTGTAGTATATGTGTTAACTTACTGAGTAAATGGTAGCTATTATGATTTAGCTTTCCTCCCACACCAAATAGTCTTTGTCTTAAGATCATCTTGTCCAGGACCTTAGCCTTTTGCAATTTTTCTTGAGATTTAATCTTATCCCACTGGGATCTCTGTTGGTTCTTATCCCTGTACTTAAGTTATCCTTTGAATAGAGTTGGTCCTACAGGATCTCTTAGGACAATTTCAGAAAAGAATGCCTGTCTGTTCCTCTCAGGACTGCTGTATTCAGAAAAACAGTAAGAATGGAATGGAAAGACTAAGCTTTGGAGTTAGATTTCTGTCAAATCACCTTACCAGATATGTAACTGAATTTTTTTAAAATTTATAAAAAGGTATGATAATACTTCACAAGGTTGTCGTAGAGATCAAATGAGATATTTGAAAATATGTTTAGCACTGTCTTGGAGCATCCTAATTGATAAATATTTATCTCCCTTTCTTACTTATCCTAGTAGTGTCCTCCTCTAGGATATATAAACATACACATAAACCTACAGATATAAATACATGCACACAATCCCCCAAACATACACATAAGCATACATGTGCATGCTCACATACATGTCCAGAAGCATATATACTAGAATCTGTACCCAATAGCTTCATACTTGGAATTCTAGTCCTAGGTAAAATTTATATGGTAAGATCTAGCTTTACTATCTAGCAACCTTTACATAGAATCATTGATCTTGTACAAAGAGAGTTAGCCATCTTTCTATTTCTATTAATCTAAGTTGTCTATCTTTGATTCCCAGTGGTGTTTATCATCTTGTTTTAAACTGTTTGCTTTTGATAATGACTAAAGGCTACTGTTTTCTAGGAAATATTCACTTGTCTCCCCTCTTCCTTCTCAGTGGAGTCTTCACTGGCTCTCCGTCCCAGTGCCATTTCATGTGGTGCCCATTCCTACTAAACACTTATTAGTAACATACCATTTTTACTTATTTATCTTACTTGTTTTCTGTCTGTGTTAGCTTAGCACCGATACAGTTTTGTCTATTTTCTCACTATTTTATCCCTAGCATCTCAGTAAGCACTCAATAAGTATTTGAATGTGTAAGTTTCAGAATTGGTTTGTTTATTTTCAGTATATCTCTATTAACACTATAAAGATTATAGTATTTAGTGCTTTGGGTAACTGAGTACAGCAGACTTTTTTTTAACCTTTGGAGCGGTTGACATAGATGAACTTACATGAACTAGGAAAAAGAAGCTTATGTGTAATGTTATAATTTGTAATGTGATAGTAGAATTCCTTTTTGCCCATGCTAAAGTTATAAACACACACACACACACACACACATACACACACACACTCTCTCTCTCTCTCTCTCTCTCACTCACACTCACACTCAGTCTCACTCACTCGCTCATACCTATTCAGTAGATACTTCTTTATCTATTATAAGCTAAACATGGTACTAAGAACTGGTCCCTTCCCTTAAGTTTATAGTTCAGTGAAGAGACATATAGCTGTCTTCTTTGCCGATTACTTCTCATCTCTACTAACTCAAAACGATGGAGAGCTCTGAGGCTCAATCTTCAAATCTCTTTTCTATCCATATTTTCTCTCCTTGTGATCTTGTATAGTCTTATGGTTTTATAAATATTATGTAGTTCCTGATGATTCTCAAATAATTTTATCATCATCCAGGACTTCTTTGTCCTCTTGACTTCTGCACTTGGATATCTAATAGACATCTCAGACTTAAATGCCCAGTACAAAGTTTTGATCCCCCTCTCCCAACAAGAGGCTCTTCCCTCTGAAAATGGCATCTCTATTCATTCAACTGCTTAAGCTGAAACTATTAAGAAGTTGTCCTTGACTTCTCTTTCTCTTACACCCACAACCAAAATATCAAAAATCCTGTTGGCTCTACTTTAAATATGTATGCCCAATTGACCACTTCTCTCCATGCCACGACTGCCCCACCCCTACCCCTCTCCCACTCTCTCATCTAACTTCTCTCTAATCAAGGTTATTATTACAGTAGCCTCCTATCTAGTCTCCTGCTTCCACCCTTTTTCTTCTGCAGTGAATCTTCTAAAATAAAAGTTATGTCATGCCATTCTTTTGCTCAAAATCTTTCAGTAGCTTCATTTCTCAGAAAAGTCTAAGATGTTCCATTGGCCTATAAGACCTGTTTAATCTGCTTTCTTCCCTAGCCCTACCTCATGTTATACCATGTACTTCCTCTCTCCACTTTGTTTATTGTTTTACATCCATACTGGCCTCCTTGCTATTCCTTCAGTGTGTTAAACCATTCCTGTCTCTGGGCCTTTGCATCTTTTATTCTTTCTGCCTATCCATCCCTTTCCCCAGAGATCTACATGGCTCGTTCTCTCATTAACTTGCATCAGGTATATGTTCAAATATCTTAATAGAAAGGCCTTTTCTGATTTCCTATGTAGAATAACATTGCTCTTTTCCCTCTCTCTACCCTCTGGCCTGGCACTCCCTAACTCTCTTGCCCTACTTTGTTTCTTTGTTAAGAGTTTATGATGTTTGTCTCCTCTGTCTAGATTGTACAGTAGTTCCATGTGGGCAGAAACCTATTTTTCTTCATTGTTATATCACTAGCATTTAGAAAAGTGCCTGGCATGTTGTAGGCACTTAATAAGTATTTGTTGAATGAAATGCAACAAGAGCAATACGATATGATCATTACAGTAGAAGTACATGTAAGACGCAGTAGGAAATAGAGGAAAGAGTGACATGACTACCTAGGAATTGAAGGAAGACTTTACGGAGATGCTTTAAACAGAGATTTTAGGGTGTGGGGGGAATGGGTAAGAGCATTCCATACAGTGAAAGTAGCATTGCACATATACAGAGGCATGAGAGAACACAGTGTGTTCAAGGAACCAGAAGTTCAGTACTGTTAGAACATAACTCGGGGTGAAGATTAAGTAGATGAGGCCAAACATGTAGTAGATGGTGCCAGATCATGAAGGGTTCTTATGCCAGACTAAGGAATTTTAGATTTTATCCTACAAGATGGGTAATGTGGAGCTATTGAAGATTTTTGAGCAAGAGAGGATAACATGTTTATGTATTAAAAAGGTATGGCAACAATGCATAGGATAAGGAGCTAAGCTAAATACAGCATTTTATTTAAGTTATGTATGATGTTGCAAGCTACATGTGATGCTTAGAAACAATTAATGTCATATGAATGGGCAAGAGGCTATTTCATTTTATGGTTAGACGAAAACCACTGATGTATAGTGTGAAGGTGTTCTTGGCATATTTGCAGTACAGCTATGAGGGAGGAGAAATGCCCTGTGGAGGATTAGTTAGTTCCTCTCTTAACATCCATGTTTTAGGAGAGATTTAAAAAAAAAAAAAAAAAAGTTAGTTAAATGTATTGTAAGTTGTAATGTAGACTAGAAAAGTTTTTAAACAGTACCAGTTATGAATTCAACAAGAAAGGGTATTGTTACAGAGTAAAAGATGTGCTTTAAAGCCAGCCTCCTTTCCTTATGGAACAGTTGTTTTGTTAATAATATGCCTCCTGATCTTGATTCATTATTGAAGGAAGGAGTGACAGTTGTAACTATAATCAGATGTATACTATTTGCTGTAGGGCCAGTACATCTGCTTTTATAGGACGAATATCTGCCTTTGCATATTACAGAATTTTAACAGAGTTTCAGATGGTTATAAAGGCTACCATGAAAAGAAATAGAGAAATAGAATGAAATAGAATGTGGTAACAGGATTATCTCCTTAAGATGGAAAGGGAACGTTTCTCTGAGGAGGTGACATTTGAGCTGAAACCTGAATGGTAAGAGCCAACCATGCATGGG
>NW_011888816.1:6324005-6396405 GCF_000151845.1 Pteropus vampyrus | reverse complement strand
TGTGGAGCTATTGAAGATTTTTGAGCAAGAGAGGATAACATGTTTATGTATTAAAAAGGTATGGCAACAATGCATAGGATAAGGAGCTAAGCTAAATACAGCATTTTATTTAAGTTATGTATGATGTTGCAAGCTACATGTGATGCTTAGAAACAATTAATGTCATATGAATGGGCAAGAGGCTATTTCATTTTATGGTTGGACGAAAACCACTGATGTATAGTGTGAAGGTGTTCTTGGCATATTTGCAGTACAGCTATGAGGGAGGAGAAATGCCCTGTGGAGGATTAGTTAGTTCCTCTCTTAACATCCATGTTTTAGGAGAGATTTAAAAAAAAAAAAAAAAAAGTTAGTTAAATGTATTGTAAGTTGTAATGTAGACTAGAAAAGTTTTTAAACAGTACCAGTTATGAATTCAACAAGAAAGGGTATTGTTACAGAGTAAAAGATGTGCTTTAAAGCCAGCCTCCTTTCCTTATGGAACAGTTGTTTTGTTAATAATATGCCTCCTGATCTTGATTCATTATTGAAGGAAGGAGTGACAGTTGTAACTATAATCAGATGTATACTATTTGCTGTAGGGCCAGTACATCTGCTTTTATAGGACGAATATCTGCCTTTGCATATTACAGAATTTTAACAGAGTTTCAGATGGTTATAAAGGCTACCATGAAAAGAAATAGAGAAATAGAATGAAATAGAATGTGGTAACAGGATTATCTCCTTAAGATGGAAAGGGAACGTTTCTCTGAGGAGGTGACATTTGAGCTGAAACCTGAATGGTAAGAGCCAACCATGCATGGGGTAGAGCAGTCTAGGCAGAGGCCTTAAGCTTGATCAAGCTTGGTTGATGAATAGAAAGAAGGCAGACACAGCGGGGTAGGAGGAGAAGAGGTCAAAGAGGAGAGGTCAGTTCAGTGGGTCTGTGTAGACCACGAAAGTGGGAATTTAGAAATAGGATAGTATTCTAAGTGAAGTGGAATGGTGTCGGAGCAGGGGAGTGACAGACCTGAATGATATGTTTAAAAGATCACACTGCTTGATGGAGAGCGGATTGTCGGGTGCCACCAGTGAAGGCAGTAGTTGGATTTAGGGTTATTTTGGAGGTCTGCTGGATTGATTGATGGACTGGATGTGGGAGTGGGAGATTGGGGGAGGATGGTGAGAAAAAGAGAAAGATGTGGCAGACTGGAAGGAAGAGCATGATTTAGGGGAGAAAATCTGATGGTTTGTCTGCAACTTGTTAAATTGGAGATGCCTATGGGATATCCAAGGAGGCCATTGAATATTCACAGCTAGTGAAGAGGAGAGAGCAGACCTGGAAATGCAGATTTGGGAGGCATCATCATTAACACCTTGTACTGAAGGAGTTTGCATAGGGAAAGAAGAGAAAGTGGTCCAGAACAGAGCTCTGAAGCATTGTAACATTTAGAAGTGAAGAGGGAGAGAAGTCAGGAGAGGGCCAGTGATGTAGAAGGAAAGCCAGAAATATTGTGTTGTGGAAGCCAAGAAAAGAGGACATTTTAAGGATGGGTGTTAGTGTTCACTTATTTTAGATAGTGCTGCCAGATCACGTATGATGGAGACAGAGAAATGATCATGAGTTTGGCAGTATGGAAGGCATTGGTGGCTCTGGCTAGAGCAGTTTCAGTGCATCATGGGGTTAGAAGCTAATTGGAGAGGATTGAAGAATGAATGGAAGATGAGAAATTAAGAGACGATGACTAGAAGTAAATTCCTTTTGAGAGGTTTTGCTGTAAAAGGGAGTCTAGAAATGGAATGATACCATGTGGGAGGAGGGGAGTCAAGGGAGGTTTTTTTCTTTCTGTGCCCTTTTAAAAATTGAGAAATACCAAAGCTTGTTTATATTCTGATGGGAACGATCCACTAGAGAGGAAAATTAATGATGATATAGGAAAGAGGGATTAGTTGTAGAGTCAAGTCCTTGAGGTCTTGCTGGTAGGATGGGATGAACAGCACAAGTTAGGGGATTGCCCCTTTCTAGGAGCAGGGATGCAATGATGTAATATGACCTTCCATGCCCCTTTATATACAGCTCCTTCCTCAGCCTCACCAGACTCCTTTAGACCAAGTTGATTATCTCTCTCTAATACCTATTTTTTTTTCTGTGCTACATTTTATGTGTTCTTTTGGATGAATCCAGCTTGTATAAGGCTTAGCATGAAGCAGCTGGTGATATTTAACACCAATTTCAATTTTTGTGCCAACAGGTGAAGCAAAAAATTTATTGCCATATCTTGGACCCAACAAAATGAGGGATTGTTTCTGCACCATAAATTTGGATCAGGAAGAAGTTTATCGTACTCAAGTTGTTGAAAAATCTTTAAGGTTTGTAAAAAATTGGTAAATACCATACATATGACGTATATTGATGAATAAATTTACACTTTCCAGATTTTACCAAAAAGACTTTATTCACATGAAACTTTTATTTTTCTTTTACATTCTGAATTTGTTTTTGGCATTATAGAATCTCAGAGTTTGAAGGAGCCTTAATGTTCGTTAAGCTAGACTAACTGCCTTTTGTTTAGTTCCTTCTGACAGTTATGTTTGACAGGTGGTCAACTGGTGTTTACTTGATAATGTACCAGTACCAAGGAGTTTACTGCCTCCTAAGCAGCCTGTTTGGTCTTCGAACTGTTCTGGCTTCTAGAAAGCTCTTATATTTAGTCAGTTAACGGTTATTAAAAGGAAAGCTTATTATATGCCAAAAACTTGCTGGGTGCTATTTATTAATACATCCACAAGAACAAGAGAGACACAGTGCTTGCTTCATGTGGCTTTTCATTGTTTCAAAATGTATCTTCCTCTTAAGTGTTCCTAATTCTATTCCTTGTGTTTCTGGAGAACAATTTTAATCCATCCTTCACATGACACTCTCAGATTTTTGAAAACAACTATCATATACCTCAGTTTGTTCTCTAGGCTAAATTTTGCCCATTTGTTTGAATTTTTCTCAGAGTACAGCATTATTTCATTTCTGTTGAAAATAAATAACTTACAGTTTATACAAGTTACTTAAGTAGGGCATTGTAAACAAATGAAGTCTTACGTATATTTCTCATGTTTGAAAGTGTAACAGCACTTCAGGAGTTTCATAGTAAATTCTAACTCATGAAATTGAAGTGTGCCACCTCTGCCTTATGATAGTGTTTATGGACAATGTAGTGTGGAGCTCTGCTGGCAGGATGTAGTCTTGATCAGAGATAAGAGTCAAAACAGGGACCCTGGGAGCTGTTGGAATGAACATGTGGTAGATGCAATATCAAGAGTCATGACATGTAAATTGTATTTCAGGTATCTAATTTTTTATGCTTTTTTAAATATCTTTTTCCTTTATACTTGCCTTTTTTTTCTCTGAAGTTTTCCCCTTTATTTATTGTCAGTATTTATAATTTTGAATGTCTATTGAGTTCTTTATAGGAAAGTCATTGTATAAAGCTGAAAATACTTTAGTAACCCAAAAAGATTTGAAGTAATGTACTTTACTTCTTTAGTCATAAATTACTTGCCCCTGTTGTATTAAAATTCTGTTGTTATTTATGTTATAAATAATGAAACTAAGTCAACAAAAGGCTGAATAACTTGTGCATATAATAAAGAACTTAGAAGTAAAACTAAGATTGAGACCTGAAACTATTTAAATCTCAGTTTCTTAATGTATGTTGATTCCATATCACACAAAACTCAGTGATGCACAAAACTAGTAACTGTCATAAATCGAATATTTATAGTAGTTTCTAATATGTAGCCTTGTAAATGAGTAACTAAAATTAGCTTACTTATTTTTAACCCTTGTCCTTCTACATATTTATGTTGGAGAAAATGAAATGATAACCAATTATTTTTATCCACCTTAAATTATTTTTCTAGATGCATAGCAACTTGGAAGATATTTTAAAGCTAGCAATGGTACCTAAGGTCATTTCAACATAGACTGTGTGCTAGTTAGACTAGGTGCTTCTTGGATTCTAGGTGCCACCTAGTATTTTTTCTTGTAGAGTAAGGTGAAAGAATCTGTAGTATAAACCCTTGCTCACCTTGCTTTCATTTCAATGTTTTCTACCCTTGTGGATCTTGTGATAAACTAGCTTTAAGTCTAAAGTCAATAGATACCATTTAGGTCTTTTATGAGTGCTGGATACTATAGTTTTTTAGGTAGTCTGGATATAGAGTTTTTATAACGGATAAATAGGTGTCACATATGGACTCTATAGGTCCTAAATCTCTGCCTCAAATCCTGCTAAGAAGTAGGTGGTATATAATAGCAATATTGCTTGCGCCTGGTTCTTCTCTGTCATGTCAAGAATTTCCATAAGAGTCATATGTATGATCATATGTCAGTGATAATGGTAGAGTATTGTTTCAAAAACTATGTAGGTCTAGTCATTGCTTCTTGCCAACTTTGTTGAAAAGTTTTCTTCAAATGGATTGATTGATTAATTTATTTATATAGTAAAGATGTGGGCACCTAGATGTGGGGATTAGGTTGTCGAGATGGGGATAATGCAGTGACACAGATTTCTTAATGAATAATTCTCATGTTATTCTTATTTGGCTTTAAATGTGTTTTTAAAATAATATTTGAGTGTGGATATACACTATCTAAAGGAAATTCTCCATTTTATAATTGTCTGTAAAATGATGAAAAGGAGAAAAGAAAACCATGTCTTTGCCTAATAATTTTTATATTGATTTCTATGTTGAGGCTAATTATTTTGACAGACCAACTTTTAAAAGTTTAGTTTGGTTACATTTGAAGTGAAAAATACATTGACAAAATGTGATCAGGGATATAACAACTAAAAAGCTGAGTTGGCTGTTTTCTGGACAAAGTCAGAAATGACTTCTGTAAGAGCATTTCACTTTGTATTTCTGCTTTTCTTTAAGTTATGACATCCTAAAGAGATTGCATTTTATGGTAACATTTTCAAAATATCGTTTTGTTCTTTAAACACTCTTAGGAAAGAAGAACTCTTGACAAAAGATATTCACTAGCATTTCAGAGATTGATTTCTTCATGGAAGAATTTCAGATCAAAATCACATTCTTAAAATGAACTTATAAACATAAGCTATTTCATAGGAGAAAAGTCCTGTGAAAAAAGTCCTTAGCAACTTGAGGGTAGGCAAAGATTTCTTAAGATGCAGAAAGAAGAAATTTTAAAAAAGGAAAATTAATAAACTGGATTTCATCAAAATCACAGCCTTCTTGCTCTTCAACAGACTTTGTCAGGAAAATGAATTGCAAGCCACAGACAGGAGAAAATATTCTGTCAAAGGACTTGTATTCAGAATTAAAAAAAAAATAAAGACAACTCATTTAAAATATGGGGAGAATACACAACCATATTTTCCAGAAGAAGATATACAGATGACCAACAAGCACATGAAAAGATATTCAGCATCATTAGTCATCAGAGAAATGCAGTTTAAAACCATTTCTGTCACTATAAATTCTTGAACATAATGTGTCAAGATAAAAATCAGATCACTGGTTCATGTGACAGTATGGACAGGGAACTTTCTGGGGAGATAGAAATGTTCTGTATCTCTATTGAGGTAGAGATTAAACAGGTGTATAAATTTATCATGTCACATTCACTAGAATAGCTATTCAGTAGAATAGCTTTTTAAAAAGACTTTCAGTAGCAAAAGTCGACAATCATAGTAGAGCAACTGGAGCTCTCATACATTGCTGGTAAAAATGTAAAATGGTAGGAAATCATGTTGGAAAGCAGTTTGTTTCTTAAAAGTTAGAATTTCATCTACCCTTTAACCCAGCAATTCCATTCTAAAGTTACCTACTCAAAAGAATTGAAAATATATGTCCAGGAAAAGCCTTGTATAACAATGTTTATAGCAGCTTAATTTTTAATAGTCCAAATAATCCAAATGACGTTATTAAAGAATGGATTGTGGAATATCATAAATGGAATATTACATAGCAATGAAATAAATGAACTACTGATATACTTAGAAAATGGAAACAGTCTTTTAGATGTTGAGTGAAAGAAGCTAGACACAAGAATGCTTAGTATTTGTCTCTATCTATATGGAATTCTACAACATATAATCTGTAGTGACAGAAATCAGATCACTGTGTGCCTGTGGCAGGTATGGTAGGGTAAATGCAGAAGAGCATAGGGGAACTTTGTGGGGATGTAGAAATGTTACCACATATGTATATATATTTTTTTAATGCCAGTTTTTTTTATTATTTTCATACTGTATATACATAATTATTTTTTAACATTTTATTCTTTTATTTTCCCCTTTCCCCTCCCCTCTCCTTTCTGGTAACCACTAGTCCATTGTCCACGTCCATCCATGTCTTTGCAAATGGCAGTATTTCATCTCTTCTTATGGCTGAGTAATATTCCATTGTATATATGTACCACAGCTTCTTTAGCCAATCATCTATTGTAGGACGCTTTGGTTACTTCCGTGTCCTGGCCACTGTGAATAATGCTGCTGTGAACATCAGTGTGCAAATATCTTTTCGGATATGAGTTTTCAAGTCTTTGGGGTAAATACCCAGTAGAAGGATTGCTGGATCATATGGTAGGTCAATTCTTAGTTTTTTGAGGAACCTCCATACCACTTTCCATAGTGGCCGTACCAATTTGCAGTCCCACCAGCAGTGTATAAGGGTTCCTATTTTTTCACATCCTCTCCAGGATTTGTTATTACTTGTCTTGTTGATTATAGCCATTCTAACAGGTGTGAGATGTGTTATCATATCTTAATTGAGATGGAGACCACACAGTATAAATTTATCAAAAATCATTAACCTTTATACGTAAATTAGATTTTATTGTATGTAACTTATACCTCATGAAAGTTGATTAAATAATAACCAGGTTTTTTAAAAATATATTTTAAAGTAATGTTTTACATAACATTACCCATTTTAGGTGGTATGTATTATCGTGATTAGTACAGCTTTACATATTTTTCTGAGATGATGATGGTGTGAATGACACTGTCCTCCATTCTCATTTGTGTCCACTTTAGGTGAGCATGACCCTACATAATTACTGGATCTTCTGTTTATAGGACTCCTTAAAAATTATTTGTTCAGAGCTCAACCAGGCAATTGAGGTCCTTTCATAGTTGAGCTTGGTTTGTACAGAATGTAGTTGAAACTTAGCATAGAAAATTATTTTGGAGCTTTTGAAGCTTTTCTTATGGTGTTTTAGTCTGTAATTTATTTTATTGAAAATGTTATTTGAGGACACTGTTAAATTTTCAATAATGAACTTTCTCCCTGTTCTCTCTAGCCCATTTTTCAGTGAAGAATTTTACTTTGAGATTCCAAGAACTTTCCAGTATTTGTCTTTCTATGTTTATGATAAGAACGTTTTACAAAGAGACCTTCGTATAGGTATGTACTATTCATAATTATCTTTAATTACAACATTGGTGTTTATGGTAGTGTTAAAAAAAACAACATATGTTGAACATTTCTAATCACTTTTTCTACTCTTCATGTTCATTCATGAATCTGATTTTTAATTTGTATGCTCAGCTTAGGTGCCATTTCCTCAGAAGTGTCATGACTGATCCCTCGTCATCATAGTACTTCTATAGTACTTGATGGGTCCTTTTCTATAGTACTCATGCTTGTTCATCAGTTTGTTGTTTAATATTTAGATTTTCTAGCTGAATATCATATTTATAAACTCAATGTTATCACTAACAGAGTGCCTTACATTTAGTAAATGTTCAGTATATATTTGTTGAATAGTTGAAAGAATGTTTTTATACAAAGATCACAGTATTTGATCTCCCAAAGAACATCTGTTTTTGACATTTTTCTAATATGAGTAATTAATTTGCTTTAGCCTAGTCATATGTTTTCTCTCTGGTTGTATTGGTGACTGGTAACTGTTTCTTAAATAATTGAGGCTGGATGGACTAGAACAAAGCTAACTGGCCACATATGTGTAACATTCATGGTCTTTGCACTACTGTCTTTATATTTTAATAACAGGTCTATAATTTACATATATTATCCTCTCCCTTTTTAGTATCCTGAATTTCATCATCTGCAATATGATCAGGTCTCCTACAGTTTAAATGATTAAACTTTATTTGACTTAGTCTTCTTAATAACCACTATCTAATTTATTTTTCCTTTGCTGTTAAACTCTTTAACAAATGGTCTATATCCTTCTTCTGATTACTATTTATTTCTTTTTAAGTCTCTGTAATCTGGCTTCTACATTTTTCTGACAAACTTTTTTGAAGTTTGTAAAAGTCATTTTAGAGAAAATCAAATAACCTCTTAAAAACAACTTTTTTAAGTTATAAAACTATTATATATCTTAATGAGTCTGCACAGGAATAACTACAGTTAATAATTTGAATATGTCTTCCCATTCTTTATTCCATGCATTTATGTTATTACATTGTACGACTTACTCAGTTTTTTCCTGTTTCGCTTGATATCATCTAATGATCCTTTTCCTATGTTACTAAATATTTTTTAAAAATATTTGTTATGTAATTTTTTTGTATAGAAATGTATTATTTTAACCACTCCTTTGTTGGTAAACATTTATGTTTCCAGATTTTTGGTGCTCTAAATGGTGCTACTATAAACATCCTTCTGCATAAATTTTTGAATGCCCATTTTTCTTAGGATAAATTTTTAGAAGTGAAAATACTGAGTCAAAAGGTATGAATATTTTTAGTGGTTCTCCCATATATATTTTTACATTGGCCTCAGAAATATTGTACTAATTTACATTCCCCCAAACATGACATGGGCATAAGCATTTTACCATATCCTGGTCATTCTTAGATATTATCATTGAAAAAATTTCCAATTTGATAGATGAAAAATAATATTTAATTTTGTATTTTGTATTTTTCTGATTATCAGTGAATTTGAGGAGTTTTTCATATGTTTATTAGTCTTTTACATTTTTCTTCTATGAATTCTTTTTTTGCCCTTTTTTTGCTTGGAGTTGTATCTTTTATTTATTTTTATATATCTTTAGATCTGTTAAATATGTTAACTTTTTTAAGCTATATTCATACTAAATACTTTTTCTTGTCACAAAAGGCATTTTTGCAGTTTTCAGTCCTCATCTGCCTCTGTGTCATGTTTGACTTGTTGAAAGCCCAGGGAAAACCAGTTTAATGACATTGTGTTTTCCTGGTTGTCTTTATTCTTCTGACTTCCTTACTTCTATGCAGACTCTTCTTTTTCTAGCATCATCCCTGAGGCTCCATCCTCAATTCAGTTAAACAGACATTTACAAACACTTTTATGTGGCATACAATGAATGGGAATATTAAGATGAATAAGACTCAGTTTGCTTCCAGGCTATCAGAGAGGCAGACTTGTACTCTAATACTAATATAATAGGTTCTGTGCTGGAGGTATGAACAAAGTACTTGGGAGCATTGAGGGGAGAACAGTTAATTTTGTTTGGTGGAGGATTAACAGAGACTACCTAGGTAGGAAAAGGAAGAAAAGGTAATAGGGATTGGCAGAAGCAGGGGAGAAAAAAATTGAATCATTTTTGTGGCGTATCTGCTGGAGTATGTAAATTACTTAGGAGAAGGGTAGTAAATGTAAAGTTGGAAGTATAAACTGGGGTCAAGTTGTGATGGATCCTAAAAGCTGTGCTAAGGAATTTGGACTTTATACAGTAGTATTGAGTCTTTTAAAAATGAGGAACCTTTTAAAAATTACATATAATTGTGTATACATATATACTTTTGTAGTTTAACAAGTTCCTGTGGTCTACAACAGTAACTTTCAAGCTATAAACTCAGTGTTTATTGATTACATTTAAAATATATTATGTATAACAATATATACACATATATTTTTTTAAAGTACATATACATATACTTGAAATGTATGATCTATCATTTATAGTTTAGACTAGAGAGAGATTAGAGGCAGGGAGACCAACCAGGAGGCTATTATCAAATGAGATGAATAGGGCAATGGCAGTGGAAATACAAATGAGGGAATGTACTTCACAGGAGTAGCTTCAAATAGGATTTAGGGACTAAGAGTACAAAGAGGATGTGAGAAGGGATAGAGTTAAAAATGTCTTGTTAATGTGGTTGTCATTAACTGATAACAAAGAACACAGCAGTAGCATTCAGTTTTGAGCAGAGGATGGGAAGGAGAGGACGGATGACTTTGGTTTTAAACAAGTTAAATTTGTATTACTCAGGGAACATCTTTGTGGAACATCTTTGGTTGACTGTTGAGAATACAGATCTGAAGCTTAGACAAAAGAAGAGCTGGAGATGTGAATTTGAGAGTCATTAGCATTAAGTGATACTTGAAGCCTCTACTATAATGAATGAAATTTCTCTGAGAGGAGATAAGCTGTGTGTTGCAGGGAAAATGAGGCTTCAGTGAAGATTGATAAGGTGTATCAGGAAGGTAGAGAGAGAGATAGGAGAGATTAATATCACCAAAAGCGAAGAGATCTTTTGATGTCCACAATTAGAGAGAGGTAGAGTAGGATAAGGATTGGATAGAGGCTGTTGGTGATTATTAGTGACCCCTGAGAGAGAGTGTTTTAGATTGACTATCATGTCTTTTTAAGAACATATTTTGTAATTTTTATTGTCTGTTTACACATTATAGTTATATAGTATTTCTTGAAAAGGACTGTAGTTGAGGTTTATGGTTTCCAAAAGTTGCCTTTGTTTTGTTTTGTGTGTGTGTGTGTGTGTGTGTGTGTGTGTGTGTTTTCAAAAGTAAAAATCAGTTTTAAGTAAGAATCAATTCTTTGTGGATTCGTATCAGAAAACCATAACTTTGTGTGAGAACTTTTTTCCATATAAGTTTATTCTTATTAATACGTAAAATTTCTATATTTAGTGGGAATTTTTTTCCTTTTACACATAGGAATTTTTATTAAATTAAACAGTACATACGTACCCTTTAAAGTTGGGAAATGGTCTTGATGCTTTCATTTATAAATATTTACACTTTTGTAGGTCAACATATTTTCTTTTGTCATTAACTCATAAAGTTGGGTTGTTGGTTTTTAAAAAAATTTTGAGCTACTGGAAATTGAGTTTTCTCAATTATTTTATAACTCTGAGTTGCCCAGTTGTAGATTAAACAGTACCATAGCATTTTCTGGAAATGAAATTTAAGCTATAGATGTGAGAATGTGTACTGGTTAAATATAGCTTTAAGCGTCTGTTTGTTTTTTATTCGTATTATATAAGTAATATATGGATATTTTCGTTTTTATAAAAAAATTTGAATTACCATATTACAGATAATCCTATGACCACTGACCCCCTCCAATCCCCTTCCCAGAAGTAATGACTATTTTCAATATGGGGCATAATTTTTTGTATTAGGTATCTTTAGGTGCCAGGAATAGTTCATGCAAAAGATGGATTATGGATTAATTGAAAACTTGAAACCTAGGAACCATTTTACAAAAAGATAGGAAATTGTAAAATTAAGGCTTTAAAGGTCTTTTACTGTGCGATATATTGTCTTAAGGTATGCTGTCATCTTCTTTTAAAAATTGAGAAAAAAGTGAAAAGAAAAACTTTATATAAGGATGAGTTTCCAATTCTAGTGAAGATTCTTATAACATTAAAATTAAATTAAAACATATGTATTTTACCTCCCAATGTGTATTTTCTAGTTAATTTAGTTTTCAGAGGAATCTAGGCTCAAACAACTAAACTATGATTATCTTGGTAGACTGTGGCAACTTTTTTTTTCCTTTCCCTTTGGCTCAGAATGATATTTGCTAGGGAGAATTTTTACTAGGATATCAGAGATGTGAATTCTGGTCAAGACTGTCACTAACTAGCTGTATGACCTTAAGTCACTTTGCCTTCTTAGGCCTTGTTCATCCAGAAAATGAGGCTGAATTTAAGATAGCTGTCTTTTCCAACTCTTCGAATTATAATTTCTGCTGGCATTTAGCTCTTAAGTCAAACCTACTATTTAAATTTTGCCTAAGACTATACTTTGGCATCTGTTTGCATAGATAATGTATCAGTCATCTATTGCTATGTAACAGATTACTCTAATACTTAGTAGCCTAATATAGCAACCATATATTTGTTCATGATCTTGTGGCTTGTCAGTTCGGGCCAAGTTGAACTGAGTGGTTCTTCTGCTGGTCTCACCTGGGGTCACTAATGTGCATTTATCTGGGATATTGATTGAGCTGAATGGTCTGACTCATATGTCTAATGGCTAGTGTGGGCTATTATCTGAGCCTTCCTCCCCACATGGTGTTGGGGTTCCAGAAGGGTAAGCTCCACTTCACAGGTGCTTATTAAACCTCTGCTTGTATCACATTTGCTCATGTTCCTTTGGCAAAAGCAAGTGACGGGGCCAAACCCAGAGTCTGTACTGGAGGTGATCACACAATGGCATAGACCAAGGAGACCATTAATATGCCAGTCTAACACAGAGACCAAAATGTATCCACCTAAACCCCATACACTGAGGCATTGAAGGATTGCTACAACTGAATTGTTGTTATTCTGACTATCTGCCAGAATTTGTTCAGTCTCCTGGTCCTATTTCATCTTGTATAGGCAGTCACACTTGTCACTACTTTTTCTTACTCTTTCAGCCATCTCTACTAGTATCCAAGTAGGAACAGGACTGTCGAGATTTTTGCCATTTGGTGATCTATATTAGGATGAAATTTCTAAGAATAAGCCGTGTCTAAAAATGGGGCCCAAATATAACACAATATGTAAGAATGTCTTCTATTTGGTAAATGTTCAGTTAATCTGGCTTTTCTTTCAATTCAGTGCTCTTTCCACTGTATCAGGCTGCCTACCTTTCACAGTCAATACTTGCAATCTAACTAGTTTAACTAAGGGCAGCTCAAAACAGATGAGAGTATTTTTGGCCTTATTTGTATTTCAGAAACTTGTCCCTCCCATCCCTGTCCCTCTCTTCTCCTTTTTCTGTATTCCTTTGCCCTTTACTCTCCTACCTTTCTCTCAATCATTCATTTAGTCATTCTCTCTCTTGCCCTTCCTCTCTACCCTGTTTGATTCCCTAGGATTGGTGACTTTTTCATATGTTATGTTGCCTAATAAAGTGCTGAACATGTTGCAGGTATCATAATACCTAATGACTTGAAATGTTTTTATTTTCCTCTGTCATTCTTATATAACAGTTTTTCTGACTTCTTGGGATCATATGTTCTTCCCTGCTTTGTCTTTAGTCTCATACAACTAAATCTCTATATTTCACAAACTGATATTTTAAAAAGAAACTTGATAGAATAAGAGCTGGCAATAAAATTACAGGTTTTTCTCAACTTATTAGTGGCTTATTTATGCAACTAGACAGAGAAGGGTTTCCCTCTTAGGAGACAAGAACCATTCAACTAAGAGCGGATTCTCTTTTGGGAAAGCACCTGTGGGAGAAGATGTATTTCCAGTTATCTGGAGTTATGAGTCATAACTTCAGTTAGAGGAATCTGGAAATCAAATCACCATTTAAAACACAGTGCCGTCGTGATTATTTGTTAAATGAGTAAGTGGATGAAACTAGTAAATTTCTAAATAAACTTTTTTTAAAAAAAACTCTATTTTTAAGTTAGGGGCTTGCTTTAGTGATGTTTGTATATATTATATGTACACACACATACATCTACATACATATTCATAAATTGTGTACAAAACTAAAAATCTTGGAAATTGTAAAATAGGGTTGTTAATCAGGAGAATACTAGTAAGTTTCTGGATGGTGGGTTTACTCTGAAAATTATATGCCAGAAGATATCTGTGTTTTTCTGGGGAGAGGACACAAAAGGTACATAAATACTAAAATTCTTAAAGAAGGGAGATGAGTGGTTCTCAGAATACAAGAACTTCAGCTATAGGATGTATCGATGTATGTATGTACACACACACACACACACACACGGTGTCAAGCTGTTATCCATTGGCTTAACGTTTATATCTGGTGTGAAATCAATGGTAAATGGAACCACTTGATAGAATTTTGATAATCGTAAGTATTTTTTTGTGACAAACAATATTGAATATTTGTCATAACTGTATCCTAAGCCATTCCTGGTATTATATTGATTTGCCAGGAATTTGATACAATCTGTAAGTAAAATATATCAAGAGATTTGTATGATTTGGTTGTTAACCTAAACTCCTTCAGCAGCTTAAAGAATATTTGGGTGTTCCAGTTAGGCTTTGAATATGTATAGTCAGTACTGGAAGAATTTCTGTTTTTTCATCATTTTATATCTTAAATTTAACCCCAAAAGGCTGAAATACATTATTCTCCTAGTGCCATTTCCTACAAGATTTGAATGAATTATAAATGCTGTATATTCATTTACATGAAGATTTTGGCCTTCTCATGAGATTTCATCCATTATATTTAAAAGAAAGTTGGAAAGATTTATGCTTGTTGTGAGGGTCAATTTATTGATTTTAAAATTTTACAAGTTTTAAGTCTCGTGTGTTAATAAATATAGTTGATGTATTTTCAATAGTTCTCCTTTGAATTATGTATTAATACAGTTGTCACTCTAATAAAAAATATATATAGCTGTGTATTTTAATATTTTCCTTAAAATTACACACATATCTTTTGTAGTTCGAGTTGATAAACTTAACAAAAATTTTAATATGGTTAAAATTTTTTTAGTAACAGCTTTATCGAGGTGTAATTCATATACCATAACACCCTTTTACAATGTACAGTGTTGGTGGTTTTTCATGCCTTTCCTTTCCACTTGATACACAAAAATTGATATATCTTGACAGAAAAATGTTTTACCGTTTTCTAAAAATTTTCATATGTTGAACTGAAAGACCTAGATAAATCATAAGTGCAAGATACCCTGGAAGTATAATTAAGGTACTTGAAATGAAAATTCTTATTCGATAAAAGAAAGTGAACTGTTTTTGACTTTAGTATATCTCCATTGTTAAAGTTTTTATGATCTTTGAATAAATTGTCAGTCATATGCAAAACTATTTCTACTTCTTAAAACTTGAATTGAGGAAGGAAATGCTTTGTACCAACATGGAAAATAATTCATTACAATGAGAACATTTCTGTTTCTTCCTCTCATACTACTTTGCTCATTGTACTGTATCTTTCTCTAAGAGGTAGAAACACTTTAAGGAACTGCTGTGATTTTTTGTGTGTGTGTGTGCATTGAAGCAGTATAAACAGTGTTTGCAATATTTTGAAAAAAGCAAACTTTTAATAAAATCATTGCTTTCATTTCCCATAATTTTCAAGTCAATTTTTAATCTTAGTGATGTATAATATTTTTATTTGTCTCTTAATTGGGACTTAAAAACTCTTATTAAATGTAGATTTAGAACATGGGATTAGTCATAGCATTAAAGCATTGGGAAGATTAGTTTGCACTGTCATTGTATACCACTTTTTACATTGAATGTACTCGGTAAAAACATGAATCTGAATAAGTGTTAAAAAGTTCATTTGTATTTACCTGCAACTGAATTTTGGCTACTTCCCTGATTCAAAACGATCCAGAGAAAAGTCTGTCAAGGGGGAAGGAGAAATGAGCACTTTTCATTCTTTAGAATATAGAAAAATGCTTTATAAAAATGTATTTTTATATCAATAGGTACAAATTCTTTTAAAACATTTTCTACACAGTATTATATATAACAGTGCTGATTATACAAAATGTCTCCTCATATTGTTTTACTTATTTCCCGTAGGAAAAGTAGCCATCAAAAAAGAGGACTTGTGTAACCACAGTGGCAAAGAAACTTGGTTTTCACTACAGCCAGTTGACTCCAATTCAGAGGTTCAGGTAAATATTAAATCTTAAGTGATTAGAAGATTGTCACACACAGAAATGAATGAAAAATGAATTATACTAGATCATATACATAAAGCTTATTATACCTAATTTTAAATTCTGGCGCCAAATATTATAGACCTTTGGGTAATATAATATATAGCTAGAAGGTAATGCCTTGCCACATGAATTCAAGAATAACACGTGTATGAGGAGTTTGGGGAGGTTATATTAGGTGGACATTTTTTTTCTCCCTTAGTTCTTTTGTTTGAGTCAAAGTAGCAAATTATTAAAATTTTTTAGATGGGGAAAAGTTTTAAGGAAAAAAATATGTTTTATTGATTCTAACTTTGAGGAGAATCCCTAGATGTCTGTGATTTCATCTGTTCTGACCAAGATGCTTTACTCTATAATAAAAGAGACTTGGGAAAATGTTATTCATTCAAACTATGCCTAAGCCCGCCATACAGAACCTTTATTCCCACATCCACCCTTCCTATTGTTCTCTCTTTCTTTATTTGAAAGGGTATCATTACTCTTTTTAAAGCTCTTCTTTCCTCTTGCCAAAATAAGAAGGTCTTACAGATTCTGTGAGTAAAGATAGATGTTTAGCTATGTACCTTAACGTTTTTGTTTCTGAAAAATATGACTTTCTCTTAGAAATTGTTATTTCTATCTAAAGGGAATCCTTTTATGTAACCCTATTTACTTATAAAATATAGTTAGGATTGTGAAACCATTTCCCGAGGGCATAACTGCAAGCAGAATTCTTCCCCTCTAAAAGAAGCTATAATTTGCCACTGTGACTCAAACAGAAGCTTAGGACAAGAAAAAAGTGCTGCACACACACCCACAGATATTTGCAAATAAAGTGCCTGTGTTTCTGTTTCCTCATAACCTCTCAAGCATTCTCCTTGATTAAATTGTCAAAAAATTAGGTATTGGTATACCAAAACCCTTTAAGTACAAAATGCAATTCAAACTTTTCCTGTTTATCCACTGTACCCCATTTTAACATTCTTTTCTCTCCATTTGGCAGTAACTGTTATTCACATCCCAATTATACAGTATGGTAAATGATCCAGGTGAGAGGCAATGTGATGAAGTGGAAAGGGTTTTAAACTAGAAGTCAGAAAATTTAGATCCTAATTTTCATATGTGGTTACATTATTGGCCTTGAATTTTATTTCTATAAAATGGAAATAAAAGTTTCCATGTTTACTCATATGAGAGTTAAGTGAAACACCTTTCAGACTATTTTGAAAGCTGTTAAATGCTATCAAATGTAAAATATCAGTTAGCCACTAGTTGATAAAGTGGCCATTTCCTTATATACCTTTGCAAGAAGGCGGATATGAAAATGTTAAAGTACCTGTTTTTCTATTTAATAGTTTTAACAAAGAGCAATATACGAAAAAGCTTTTGAGTTTGAATAAATTAAACTTGAAGATTATTTTAAGATATAGTTTATTTAAGTTTATTATTATTTAAGATATAGAAAAAGAATTATTAAAATTTATTCTTTTTCTTATGATCAGTGTAAATTTGCTAAGTGATTTAAGGGCCCTACCTCTCAAAATGTAGAAATTCCTATAGAATATATAGTTCTTGGAGAGGGTATGAGAAATTAGTAGTGGGTAACAGGCTTTTATTGGATGGTATATATAAAACTCATTTCTGAAACATGAAAATTCTGGAAATAGTATTTAACTATTAGATATAACGTTGACATTTTTTATTTGCTATGAGTTATTTTCATGACCATGAGTTATTAACCTTTACAGCTATTTTCTCTTAAATGATACTTAATTAGTAAGATCTGTTCACTATTTAAAATAATTTTTGGAAGGAAGAGTCCTTTAGGAGGTGGGAGGAATGCATAACACTTTATAGGTTAATATGGTACCATTGGGAATATCGTTATTTGACCTTAAAACCGACTAGAAATACTAAATCAACTTTGTGATTCATACAAATCCTACTTTATTAATAAATTTTTTCACTTGCATAAGTTTTATAAAATTCCACAAAAATGTCATGGAAATGAGAGCTATTGACGAAGCCATAGGAAAAGGCCATCAAACGATTGAATTCAGCAGGAATTCCATCTAATAATTACTGTTAGTAATTATAACAGTATATACCAAGCACAGTACTAAGTACTTGAGATATATTATCTCATTTAGTCTCAAAATAATGTTATGAGGTATAGGTAGCATTGGTTCATAGTGGTTAAATGATGTCTCCAAAGTCACAGCAATATTAAATGATGGAGCCATGATTACAATAGAGATCTTATCTGATTCTAAAATTCCTAGCCACTGTGCTTTACTGCCTTTCACTATTCTGTACTGTTGGTTATAAAAAGGCTTCAACAGAAATCATTAGGAGGGTCTAAGGAACATGTGAGTATAATAAACAGAAGCCTACTCAAATAAACTCAAAGAAAAAGGAAAGGGTATTAGAAGGTTCCTGGGGAACTTCTTGGAGTATAATTAACAGGAACTTCAGTTTGGCCAGAAAGAGCTAGGAAGTTCTCAGACATTTACAGAAAAGCTGCATCTTAAGTGGAAGTCAGTTTCTTATAATAATAGACTAGATACAGTTCACATAGTCAAAATTATTTTGAAAAGACTTCAGTTTTTTATAAAGTACACTAAAGTATTGGGTACTTGGTTTGTTTTGGGTTGACAACTGTGTAAAACAGCTTGCATTTCAGGCTGTGGTGCAGTTGAAATACATACTGTATCTTTAATCTTCCACTCAATGAGCAGTAAATACTGCAAGAGGTACATGGGAACTGAGACCCACTGATTGATTCCTACCTATTCTACATTGCTCATTGACTGTAAGTACTTACTGTTTAGTAGTATTTTTTTCTTTCTCTTTCACTTTGTAAAGCGAATAGTTAATGTTTTTTCTCTATCTTTCCCTCTTGTTTTAATATAATTTCACTTTGCAAAACGAAAGGGAAAGAAAAGAAACACTAGTCTACGCCCATGCTATCCTGAACAAGCCCGATCCCATCTGATCTTGGAAGCTAAGCAGGGTTGGGCCTGGTTAGTATTTGGATGGTGTTGTAGGCGTAAAAAAGAAAGAGAAGGAGAGGGAGAGGGAGAAACACGATTTAATACTGAGATTCCATTAAAGAAAGAAACACGATTTAATACTGAGATTCCATTATATTCTTTTTGTTTGTCTGATAAGACTGTCTCTCTTGCTTCTGTAAATCCCCTCTAATTTCTTGTTGATATCTAAAGAAAGGCCACATCAGCCTTTGAGTCTACATGGCCATATAGCCCCCTCACTCTCCAAGATCTGATTCAGTTTCTGCCACAATTTAGAGAGAGAATTTGGCCAAACTTGTGTCATATATCCACTGATTGAGGGTAAAGTCACTGTAAAGAAGTATATTTTGGGGATTGGGTAGGCATGTCCCCTAAGAAAGGGATTTGGGTAGAGGAAATAATTGGTATCTCTACTTCAGAAGGGAAGATGTTTGATTTCTTAGCTCTACCACTAATTGGCATTTGTACCTCAAATAGTTGCTAACCTATCTATAGTTGTTGGAAGATCTTGATCTGTGAAATGAGAACTTTAGTATACAGGATTCCCTTCAGTTTTTTTAGTAACATGAAAAAACATTATTTAGCCCTCAAATGAAAAGAACCCAGTAGAAGTTAGATGGGTTTTATACCAGAACATTTGAAAATTGCCAAGATCTTTAACCTCTTACCTGGACTTGCTTCCCAGACGCTTTATTATTACTTTCAAAAATGTTAATTATTTTCAGTTTTCTTTTCAAACATTCAAGATATTATTACTATTTCATGAGTGTAGTTTTCTACACTTTTTGCAGTTTTCCCCTTTGTATTGAACTGTTCTCTTCTCAACCCACTCTGATCTGCCTTTAGACCTCACAGTGGGTCAGAGGGAGAGCACAGATGGCTCTCACTAATACTACCCATGACATTGTGTTACTACTGTGTCTAGTGGACGTTTTTAAGTCCTTCTCTCACATGACTTTTCAGCAGCTTTTGATATTATTGACCACTCCCTCCTTTATGAAGCATACTCTTCTTTAGTTTCTGGTCTTGGTTATCATCCTATGTCACTTGGTATTATTTCTCTATATTCTTTGCTGTGTAAGTGAAGTTAATTTGAATTGTGTTGGCGCCTCTTTTATATAAATCCTCTTTTGGCTTCAGTGATCTGCAGCCATGCTGTTAACTATTTAATCCTGGGACTCACAACAAAGTATTTTTCCTTTCTTTATTTCTTAGGTGCTATGATAAAGAACATGCCTTTACATAAGACCAATTAAACCAAATTTCTCCTATGGAGAAATTGGTGCTCTCATTAATAAGGGTGTTTGTCTCACACAACTTGTACAAGCAGTAAATCCAGATATACTGTTGTCAGTCACATCCTTTTGATGTAATTAATGTCTTTACTAACAGGGTTATCTTGAATTTCTGGATCATGCCATAAGTAATTGATTGATTTATAGTTTTTTTTGGTAATATGTCCTCTACTCTTGCTATTTAAACAAGAATTTTAAAAAAAGCATTGATTATAGCTAATAATACATACATTAGGGTATTTTGTACATGCCCAATTAAGACATTGAATGTAAAGATATAATTCATTGTTGCAGGTTGATTTTAAAAAATTATAAATTTATAAACATGAGATAGCAAAAGAGTGAACCTACTAGTCATAATAAGTACTTCTTTAAGGAGAAAAACTAATCTATCAATACCTAAATAAGAGATAGTAAATAAAACCTTTTGTTTTTCATCTGACAGATAGTTTATGTCCAAAATGATTTACAGATTTAATTACTTCATAATGAATATGAAAACATCTATCAGAAATCTGATTTCTTTCCCCTTTATATGAAGAATTTTTCCCCTTATATGAAGAATTTTTCCCCTCATATGAAGAAAAATCTTCACCAGTTGAAATATACTGGGTTCTTTTATGTGGAAGAGTTGTTGAAATTTAGTGTTTTGTGATTAAAAACTAAAAAAGTATTTATACTCAAGAGGTTTTAAGTGCATGTATATTGCGTTTTGCTCAAATTCCTATATTCATCTGAGTTTCCCAAACAGTATGCAGACGTTCACATATCTTCTATATGGTAACAAGAATAACAATATAAAATTAAAATAACCACAGATATTTTTTTGTGAAATTTTTCTAAAAGTAATTGAAATAAAGTTAGCATATAAAATATTAAACCTTCAGACAGAACCAGAATAGTACAAGTTCCTAAATATGGTAAGACAAATTAATGTGATATGATGCATATATCAACATAATCAGTGCTATGAAATACATATAAAATAATGCCTTCCAAGAATTTGGTTTATTTTTAACTAAAAGTAAAGAATATATTGCTAGATACATGATCTTCAAATGTTTTGTGACATATATAAAAGGTATACTATTTTGTCATTGACTCTTTCTTAGGATATTGGATAAAAAAGTAGTTGTGGACCAAATCATATTGCATGTTTATGATCAAACATAGTTCCTTGTCACAGTCTTAGAATTACTTATTTGTATGTAATGTCTATTTTTTCTAGTTGCTTTTATGATTTTCTCTTTATCTTCTATTTTCAGCAGTTTTATGTTGTACCTACATGTAGTTTTCTTTATATTTATCCTACTTGGGTGTTCCTGGGGGCTATTGAATCTTCTTAGCCTTGATGTCCTTCTTCAGTTTTGTTAAATTCTACCTACCATTTCACCAGTCCTTTTTTTTTGCTGTGGCTAATCTGCTGTTAAAGACATCCTCATTTTGGTTATTTCATTGCTTAATTCTGAATTTTTCATTGATACATTTTATAGTTTCCAGTTATTTGCTACATTTTTCATTTTGTTTTCTATCTTAAAATGTTTTTTAAAGAGCTTTTTTAACTTGTCAGTTAACTCCAACATCTGTATCTCCTGTAAATCTTTTTGTCCATTTTTTTTTTGTTTTTGGTGTTCTGTATGCTTAGCAATTTTTAATGGAATACTAGACATTGAAATATAAAATATTTTAGAGATAATTTGAAGTTCTGGATGATGTACACATATTTTCTTTCCTTAGAGATTTGCTTTTGGCATATGAGTAGATTAGAGGCAGTTTACCTTAATCCAGTTAGGGATTAGGTCGATTCCAGATTAGGTTTCAATCTTGGTAAGGGCTGGTCTATGTCATTCATTCTTGTTCTTCAGGCATAATCATTTACAGCGGGAGTCCTCAACCCCGCAGGCCATGAACCCCTACTGTCTGTGGCCTGTTAGGAACCAGGCCGCAGAACAGGAGGTGAGTGGCAGGGAAGGGAGTGAAGCTTCATCTGTATTTGCTGCCGCTCCCCAGCACTAGCATCGCTGCCTCAGCTCCACCTCGGATCATCAGGCATTAGATGCTCATAGGAGCACCCGTCTCCCTGGTGCCAAAAAGGTTGGGGACTGCTGCTTTAGAGTTTCCAACAGAAAACCTGGGTGTTTGCCAGGGCCACTCTTATCTTGGTGGGCCCTGGACTCCAATTTTCATCTGCCCAGCACCATGAGACTGTGGAAAGCTTTGATTAAGCTTAGCATCTTGGGCCACTGCTGCAATTAGGTAATCCCATTTAACAAGCTTCTTTGAATACCCTTCTGGCAACTTCTATTTTATATCTCATTGGCCAGAACTGTATCATATAGCTATCCTTAGCCACTATCCCTGGCTTCAAAGGAGACTAGGAAATGTTTACCTAACCTTATAACTGCTCTCTCAAAAAACAACAACAAAAAAACTTGTTTTCTTGCAATCCAAATCCACAAAATGATGACGGATGTAAGTAAAACCGAACTTTTGTGTGACTGTAGTAAGGAATATTAAATAATTTTTCTAAAATGTTCACAGATTTAGGTTTCCGACACTGAAAAGTAGCTTCAAATAATTTTTAGAACTTTTCATTTTTCTATATTAAAATGCAGCACACATTGATAGTAGAAACTTTAAAAATCTAGGTGAGCAAAAAAAAAAATCTGAAATCCTACCAACCAAAGGTAACTTCTGGTAATTTTATATAGTAATATTTAGTATAGTTTATTTTTACAAATTAACATTATATTATACATCTTATTTTGTAACTTGTTTCTTTTACTAGGTATTATGTACATATCTCCATGTTAAGGTAGTGTTTTACAATTTAGAAGTTATAATTTCCTTAATTTAAAAACTCATAATCCTTTTTAATTTTAGTGTTCCACACTAATAGTATGTGTCTTATGTCTATCTGTTCTGTCTCCACTCTTTTCTTGACCAGATTAATACACAATTATGTTACTGTTGAGTAATACCAGTGTAACAGCCCGTGTTGAGTAGTGAACTTATTAGGTAGGCTCTGACTCAGTGATAATGATTCCTGGTAGAATCTCATTAAATATCTTTTGATTTCTAGGCTTGACTTGATACAGTGCTGTAATTTTTAATTGTGGATGAAATTATTATACTACTTCTGTACTCTATTTTAATGGTTTTTATTGTCTTAGAAATAGAGTAGATTCTAGACATTTCCTGAGAGACAGTTGGGAGTGCCTTGTTAGCATACAATTTCTACCATAAAATGCATACACGTTAAAATAGTAAAACCGCTTTGAGATGCAAATGTTGGTGCGGTTGGCTAGGCTCACTCACTAGCTAAGTGACATTCATGGCATGACAGCAAACATTCAAAATTCTAGTTGAGTAATATTACAAATTACTACAGATCATTGACCTCTTCAAGGTCACTGTTGTATAGCAGGGGTTGTGAATATTAAGTGCAGGACTAACAAGACTTATTTTTATAAATATTTATGCCTAGATTTTTAGTGGAAGATTGGCTTCATTTACTTCTAAATCCACCTAACTTCTAAGTTTACTACCAATGATGCCTTTCTTTAGAGCTTAGCTTTCTCATGCAAACTTTTCTGTTGAGATCCATCAGTATTTATTACTCATCATTTATTGTCTTACCCTGAGCTTCACATTCACTCTTGTATAACAAATCTCCATAAAATAGGCTGATTTAGGTTAGATTTCTGTGAAGAATGTCCGAAAGGGATTGTTCCAAGAAAGAACAGTGACTAGATAATGAATTTTCTTACTTCTGATGAAATTACATATGTCATCAAACCCTAGACATCACACCCCTGAAATCTCCACTTGGCACCTTGGAAATTGTCTTGTCAGCTGGGTGGAGGTAATCCATCAGTGATTCTTGACCAGTTCAGAATTGCTCATCACCAGTGGCACAGTAGAAATATCAAGCTCTAGATTATATTGTTCCTAAGCCTTTGTTTCTTAAGAAGTTGGTAATTTGCTTTAAATTTATACTACTCAGTTTTTTAAAAATCTATTAACAACTGTTTTAAAAAGAACTCCTTTGTTTTCAGTATCCCATTTTTTCATCATTGCTCTTGGCCATATATTGTTCTTTTGTTTATTGTCTCCCCAACTAGAATGTGAGCTTCTTATACGCAGTGACTGTGTGTTATACATCTGTGGATTCCTACCCACTCCCACAGTGCCTCCTAAAATATAGTAGATATTCTATAAATCTTTATTATTTAAGAAAAGCAAATGTTGACAAATTGTCTTACCAGCTTTAACTTAGCTTTATTGTTTTAAATGTTATGATTTCTGTCTTTTAATGATACTGACTCTGTCCTTATTAATGGTTTGTCTTTTCTGGAGAAAAACATTCTGTATTTTATAATTTGCTTAAATTTCCTAAGTTTCCTGAAATGTGTTATCTTTCTTTGTAATTCCTGATAATCAAAATACATAAATATTTGTTGAAGTAGGCATAAAATTCTTAGATTTGAATACCATGTTTGATACAGCATTTTACTACTTCTTTCAGATTTTGATCTATGTTGTTGGTTATTAGTCATTTAACAGGTGCTTGATGTGGGCAAAGCCATGTGCTAGGGATCACTAATAGTGCATAATGAAATATTATAAGTACCATTTGTAAAAGTATATACTTTTAATTTTTTGTCAACAAAATAGACTACTCAGTTTATAATATTTTTTGTCATTCTAGGGTAAAGTTCACCTTGAATTAAAACTGAATGAACTGATAACAGAGAATGGAACTGTGTGCCAGCAGCTGCTTGTACAGTAAGCATGTTTCTTTTACCAAAATCAACTAGAAATAATTTTCCATTTTGTATTCTTTGAATCTTAAGCCAATTGCTTATTTTAAATACTTAAGAAACTTTTTCAGAAATGAAACTGCTATGATATTCCTTTATTAATTTGATTTCCAGTTTGTTTTCTTATCTAGTCTACTCAGGTTGTGATTAGTGATTAGTTATTAATTCATTCAACCAATATTTACTATTGAATGTGGGTTAAATGTTAGATCTAGGCAATAGAGTATTATAGGATCACAGATGAAGCATGTCTATCTGGGCAGGAGGGAGGTGGAAAGGCTGGCTTCCTAGTGGAGGCCTCTAGGCATTAGGGACCTTGGGACTAAATCTAAATGCCTACCTTGAGAGTCCCAGTATTGATTCTTACTTACTTTGAATTCCTTTTTTCCTCTTTTGCCCTCAAGTCATTTTTTATCACCCAAACTCTACTCTTTTAACAGTTCTGGGAGTCTATTCTATCCCAGAACCCCTGCCTTTTCCCTCGCACCCAAATCCTTTCTCTGTATTATCAACAAGCTACCCAAAATCCCTGACTTCTGAATGTTTTCTCTGTCTTTGTCTTAACTGATACTTGAATATCCCAGGAGATACTGTTTTTTCTACTGCTTTTTCAATTAGAGACTGTTTTTCCTACCCTACCCACATATATTAAAGCCAAGGAATAGGATTAGGATAAATGTTACTCTCTTATTGGTATACCAGGCTATAATTTATTCTTTTAATTTGAACACCGCAGTTCTTTTGAAGCACCTCCTCCCTTCTCCTTCCTGCTCGCGTTTTCTCCTCTTTCCCTCTCTCCCTCCCCCCATATGTATACATACATTAAATACTACATACAATTTACTCAGTTAATTTTTTTCTGAACTCTTTTAAAGAAGGCTACATAATCATGACTCTTAATATATCAGTATATATTTCCTAAGAATAAAGATATTCTCTTAAATAACTGTAGTAGAGTTATCAAATTCAGGAAATTTAACATTGTTACAATAAAAGTATAATATATAGTTGTTATATTCAGTACTTCAATCTGTAGTTGTTATATTTCACTTTTGTCAACTGTCTCAATGTCCTTTAAGATTTTTTTCTCTCCAAAAAAGGTTCCATTCCAAGATCATATATTACATTTAGTTGTTATACCTCTTTAATCTCTTTAACCTGTAATTGTTTTTAGCTTTTCTTTGTCTTTCATGGTATTAAGCTTTTTTAAGAATACAGACCAGTTATTCTTTCAATTTGGATTCAGTAGGTGTACTGAAAACAGCTCAAGATTTGTTTACAGTTTTTTTCCCCCCTAAACTGAAGAGCATATAGTGAAAGTATCCGGATTAGTCCCCCTTCCACTACTCCCTCCTCTACTTGGTTTGGTTAGGTTGTACTTTTGAAATAGAATTAGTTGGGTTGGTTTGGTTTGTTTGCATTCAGTTTAATGTTAATTTCTCCCATTCTTGTTGATTTATTTTTTGAGTATGTAGAATATTAACATGACTTCAAAAGTCAAAACTATACCAAAAGGCATTACTCATAAATGCATTCAGTACCAGTTCGAGGCAACCATGATCTGATTTCTGTCCTTATAATTTTGCCTTTTCCAAAATGTCACATGAACAGATTCATGTAACATTCATGTAACATGTAACATTATGTCTTGCTTCTTGCACTTAGCAGAATACTTTTGAAATGTAGCAACATTGTTGCATATATCAAGAGTTTGTCTTTTTCAGGTACTGTTTTATTTTTTTTGTCATAACTTTTTAGTAGATACTATCATTTTTATATTACAGATGACAAAATGCTGTACAGATGGTTAAATAAGCTCAAGTTCATACAGGGAGTGGATTTGAACTCTCGCAGTTTGACTTTTTTAAAAGATGCTTTTCTCTTGATATAATCATAGATTTATAGGAAATTGTGAAGTATAGAGAGGTCCTATGTACCCTGTCCTCAGTTTCCCTCAGTGGTTACATCTTACATAATTAATATACAGTGTAGAAACCAGGAAGTTGACATTGTACAGTATACATTGTATTATATGTCATTTCATCACGTGTGTAGATTTGTGTAACCACTTCCACAATCAAGGTACAGAACTATTCTTTCACCATGAAGATCTACCTCATGCTACCCCTTTCTAGTCATACCCACCCTTCTACCACCATCCCTAACCTTTGGCAACCTCTAATCTGTCTTCATAGCTATAATTTTGTCGTTTTAAGAATGTTATATATAAGTAGAATCTTACAATATGTGACCTTTTGAGATTGGCTTTTTTCAATCAGATCCATCCAATTGTTGTGTGCGTTTTCTTGTGGATAAAATGTAGTTGGGTTACTTTTAAAATCTACTCTGCCAATCTCTCTTTTTATATCATTTATTTTTAATGTAATTATTGATAGGATTAAATTGCCATTTTATATTTTTGTTTTCTATTCCCTCTATGTTCTCTCTTTCTATTTTCTTTTTCCTGTGGGTTATTTGAACATATTTTAGGAATTCCATTTTGATTTATCTATAGTGTCTTTCAATCTATAGTGTTTTTCAATCTATAGCGTATCCCTTTGTATAGTTTTTTTAGTGGTTGGTTTAGGTATTACATTGCATGTGTATTACATCGTAGTCTTCTGATGTGGACATTTTATCTGTTAGAATAAAGTATAGAAGTTTTAGCCTTCTTCTAAATTCCTTTAACATTCACCATTTGTAGTATAATTGTCTTAAATATTTCCTCTACATACACTGAGAACCACATCAAACAGTGTTATAATTTTGCTTCAGCCCTCTAACACAATTTAGAAAAGTTAGAAAATTGTATTTACCCATAATTTTGCTCTTTCTATATTCCTTCCTGTTATTTCAGGATTCCTTCTTTGATCACTGTCTTTATGTTTAGAGAATTTCTTCTTAGTTTTTTTAAGGTAGGTCTACTAGTGACATATTCTTTTAGTTTTCCTTCATCTGAGAATATCTTTTTTCCTTCATTCCTGAAGGATATTTTCACTATATATAGAATTCTCAGTTGACAGTTCTTTTTTAGCACATTAAAAATGTACTACTTCCTTCTGGCTCCATGGTTTTTGATGAGAAATCTACTGCCATTCAAATTGTTTTTCCTTCGCAGGTAAACTGCTGTTTCTCTCTGGCTACTTTCAAGATTTTTTTCTTTGTTTTTAGTTTTCTATGTGTTTTAGTTTGACTGTGACATATCTTGACATAGATTTCTTTCAGTTTATCCTGTTTGGTGTTTACTTAGCCTCTTGAATATATAAATATGTAATTTGCCAAATTTGGGGAGTTTTCAGCTATTATTTTTTTCTATTACTTTATCAGCCCTGCCACCTTTTCCCATTCTGTTTGAGACTTCACTGGCATAAATGTTAGATCTTCTGTTATAGCCCCACAGGTTCCTGATGCTCTGCTCTTTTTTTCCCCTCAGTCTATTTTCTCTCTTTTATTCATTTTGGATAATTTCTATTGTTCTGTCTTTAAGTTCACTGATCTTTCCTCTGTCGTTGTCTTTCTGCTGTTGAGCCCATTTATTGAGTTTTTTATTTTTACTGTATTTTTAAGTTCTAAGGTTTCCATTTGGTCTTTATATCTTTATTATTTCTTTGGTGGTAATTTCTCTTTTTTGCTGAAATTTTTCTATTTTTTATTTATTTCAAATATGTTCATAATTGCTCATTGAGTCATTTTTATGGTGGCTGCTTTCACATCCTTGCCAGGTAATTCCAACATCCATGTTATCTCAGTACTGGTACCTGATGATTGTCTTTTCTTTTTTGAAGTTGAAAATTGTTTTTTGTAACGATGGGTCATTTTCAGTTCTGTCCTGGACATTTTGAGTATTGTGTTATGAGACCATAGATCTCATTTAAATCTGTTTTAGCCAAACTCCTCTGCTAGTGGGGAAAGAGGAGTGCCCATTCACTGCTGTCAGGTAGAGAGAGAAGTCCAAGGTCTGGCTTAACCTCTGTCGATACCCCTGGGGAAGAATAAGAAGAGTTCCTTTTTACTGCTGAATGGAAATGGTAGTTTTGGCTCCCCTTAGTTTTCTCCTGTGACCACTTTGGCTGAGGTGGGGTGAATTGTCTCATTACTTCTCCATGTGGCCTCTACTGACACCATGGATGGGAGGAGTTCGTTACTCCTGGAAGGTGGTGAAAGCCTTGCCTTCCCACTCAGCCTTCTCTGACACCACTGTGGCATGGAGGAGGAGTGCCTTATTGCTACTAGGCAGGGATGGAAAGGCATCTCCATGTGGTCTCTACTGACATCATAGGGAGAAGGAACTCATTATAAACTGTCAAAGATGGAAGTCTAGGTTCTCTCAACTTTTGGCCTGTTGATGGGGTAAGGGTGGAGCCACAGTGTTTTCATGGTGTTTGATTGGAGTAGGTGGTTATTGTCTAAAAAGAGTTCCTGTCTTGCTAAGCTACCCATTTCCTAGTCCTTTGGCTACAGAGAGCTGGCTTTTTCTTAGGGCAATTTTTTTGATATTCCCAGATTGGTGGTTTCTCTACTACTCACTCTGGGTTGTATAAAGTACATCCCCCATTATCAATGGTTTCATTTTCTGTGTTTTCAGTTACCTACAGCCAACCACAGTCTGAAAATATTAAATAGAAAATTTCAGAAATAAATAATTCATCAATTTTAAGTTGTGTCCTGTACAGAGTAGCATGATGAAATCTCATACAGTCCTGCTCCATCCAGCCTGGGATGTGAATTACCCCTTTGTCCAGTGTATCCTGCTGTAGATGCTCCCCACCCCATTAATCAGTCATTAGCTGTCTTGGTTATCAAATCAACTGCTGCAGTATCACAGTGCTTGTGTTCAAGTAAGCTTCCTTTTACTTAATAATGGCCCCAAAGCACAAGAATAGTGATGCTGACAATTCAGATATGCCAAAGAGAAGCTGTAAAGCACTTCCTTTAAGTGAAAAGGTGAAAGTTCTCAACTTAATAAGGAAAGAAAAAAAATCGTATGCTGAGGCTATTAAGATCCTTGGTAATTGTGAAAAAAAGTTTGTGCTAGTTTGCTGAGAGACCACATTCGCATACTTTTATTACAGTATATTATAATTGTTCTATTTTATTATTATTGTTTCTAATCTCTTACTGTGCCTAATGTATGAAGGAAAACATCATATATGTAGGGGCTCAGTACTATCCACAGTTCCAGGCATCTACTGGGGGTCTTGGAATGTATCCCCTGTGGATCAGGGAGATTACTATATAAAGAAAACCCAGGGAATTTATTATCATGACTTTCCTTAGGTCTCAAGATCTCCAGTTGCTTTGCCTTCTTCTCTTCACCTTCAGAGTTTTCTCACATTTCTTTTATATGAAATGTCCAGAAATTTTAACTGTACTTAATGAGGAAGATAGAGAGGCATGCATCTACTCCATCTTGTCCTAGAGCTGGAAACCAGTTTATTTCTTTATGAGTAGTATTACGTCATGTGGAATTTGTTTATCCGTTCAACAGTTTATGGGTACTTGAATCATTTTCAGCCTTATAAAGAAAACTACTATTAATGTCCACCAACAAGGTTTTTATGTGGACGTATGCTCATCTATATTTTTTCTGTTCTTTTTCACTTATGCCTCCACTGTCCATACTGCTGACTTGCAGCACTAGAGCTCCAGTACTGGCTTTGTGGAATTTGTCCATTGCTCAACTTTAGAATTATTTTGAAGTTCGTGGTATTCCATTTCTGTTTTTTAGTAATGCTGAAGGCCTGGTTTCAAGTGTTGTTTTCTTTGTCCTTCTTGTTGAACTTATAGTTTTGGGGCATAATATGTGAAATGGTTCATAACCTAGCAGTTGCTAGGTCCTAGATCCTCCAGACCTATAAGCTCCTCACTGGAGCATTTCTTAAACTTCAGTAAGACCATTATCTATTGGTCTTTACTACGTTCTCACCTGCTCCTGTTTTCACTGTGCTTTAGGTTGTTTTTTGTTTGTTTGTTTGTTTGTTTTAATTTATTACTGTAATCGTTTTCGTGTATATTCTCTAGATCCTTGCTCTTCTTTTTATCTTACTGATCTGGAAAAACCTTAATATGAATGAACTTAACCTCTTCCTCTGCATTCAGTCTGCACCTGAATATTGCTAGAGAAAAATCACACAGATTGATTTTACTTTAAGTTTATGATCATAAACTTTTCATGGGTACTTGTATCTGCCCTGGAGTTTTACTATGCTTCTCTAACCTATGAGATTTTCCATCACTTCACTATAAGTTGGTCATATCTTCCTGAATACCTGTATTGGTATTCATTCCTTTATCCTTATACCGTAGTAGAGGAGGTGTCCCTTCTCTTATTGAAGGTAGTAGATTCTTCCATCTGAGCTCTGGATTCTATCTATTTCCTTTACTCAGAGACTTTGCTCCTTTCATTATTCCTTCTATTTTGTCCACTTTACCCTTTTAGATTGTTTTCATCAACATGTAAACATGTTCTGGGATATCCTATTCTAAAAGACATGCCTCCCCAGACCTCATCTCCCCCCAACCTTTTCCCCAGCTACTCTCCCCATTTCTCTGCTCTCCTTTGAAGACAGACTTCTCAAAGTAAAATTGTCTAATAGGTGTCTATGCACGTGCGTGCGTGCGTGCATGCGTGTGTGTGTGTGTGTGTGTGTGTGTGTGTGTGTGTGTGTGTGTGTTCACTGAGCAGGCTTCACAACACTGTCATCTCAGTAGCCATGAGTGTACTTAGCATATCTTGGTTTCTAAATATTCTTCAGTCAGCACTGTCTGGTAGATCTTTTTGTGGTGATGAAAATGTTTTATATCTTAACCGTACAGTACAGTAGCCATTAGCTATGTGTGCCTATTTCAAACTTGATATATGGCTAGTGTTACCAAAAAACTGAATGTTTAATTTTGTCTAATTTTAATTAACTGAAATAGTAACTAATGGCTACAGTGTTAGAGCTGTTCCAATAAGAAGAATGTGAACTTTTTTTCAGCAGTGGCCAATTTCAAGGCTTGGGCAGGAAAAATATAAGATGAGCTTAGAGCATCTGTGGAGTCAGAAAGTAAGGAAGTGCTTAAAAAATAATCAGGTCATGTAGAAAGGACATTGAAGCCAACTTGAAGAAACTCCAGATAACCAAATCTGGGACAATTTGAGCATCAAAATAAATAATGATAATGTGGATTAAAACCTGTAGAATAAAATAAATATACATGAATCTATGCTGATATAAACAGATACGTGGGGGAAAAAGGACTGCTTTTCCTTATAGCAGAACTCTAATTAATGAATGTTGGACAAATGATGGAGATAGAAAATCATTGGCAAACACTACAATAAAAATTAATGCAGAGACAAATCATCTATATAAGTGGGTGTAGGTATGATGACAAACGCATGTTTGCATAGTCTCAAAGAATCTTCCCACAAGATGTCTGATAGATAACACCTTAACTGAGTAATCAAAAATAATATTACCTGAAATGTCCAGTACTTCCTTGTATGTTGAATTGAGGAAGACACCAAGATGCATAACCTCAATCTAATCATGAGCAAACATCAGACAAATTAAAATTAAGGAATATTCTACAAAAGAACTGGCTAGTACTGGTGAGGTGATGGGGCATAGAAGGAAAACTAAGAAACTATTGGTTTTTTATGGAGGAGACTAAGAAGACATGACGACTAAATGCAATGTGAGGTTCTGTGCACCTTGGACCAGAAAAAGGACGTTGGCGAAACTTCCATAGAGTAGTGAATATTATTAACATGTGGAAATGTTAGTTTTCCGTTTATATAAATCTCCTCTGGTGACACTATGTTAACATTGGGTAATAGGTGTATATGAACTCTACATATTATTTTTATAACTTTTTGAAAGTTAGAAATTATTTCAAAATAAAAAATTAACCTTCTCCTAGAGCAGCCCCTGAGAAGGCATCCACTTCTCCCTTCCTCAGGTGCCTGCTGAACCACCATCCGCAAGTGCAGACATTTCAGAGCTTCTTAGCATCCATTTTAGAACGACTGTCATTACTCTTTCATTCACCTCACAGATGATTTTTGGATGCTTTCCTTTTGGCAGAGAGATGAACAAGGCACAGTCCCTGTTTATATATAGGATTGTAGGATTGGGCGATAAATGCTGTACCTCCTGGAAGCTGGAGGCGCAGGACCGAATAAAAGAAAGCTGCCATGGAGGAGGACTGGCCCTGAGCCTGGCAGTTGCCTGTTGTGTAGGATCTCAGATGTTTGGTGGTTGGAGAACATTCCGGGTGTTAGAAAGGTGGCTGTCACGAAAACGTCTCTGTGTGCGGGACACGTAGGTGCCTGGAGATAAAGCTGGAGAGGTATTTCTCAGTCAAGAACCCACAAATGTAAAGGAAAAAATATTTTCCCTCCCCTACAGAGCAATAGGCTATACCATATAGCCTGGATGTGTAGCAGGCTATACATCTAGGTTTGTGGGCTGGAGATGCAAGGATAAAGAAGATAAAGCCCCTGCCTTCATTGAACGTACATTCTTATGCATGCTGGAGCACTGTGAGTCAAGGTTGTTAAAATAAAATAAAATTTAACAGAAAAAAAAAGTTAAATATTATCTGTATGTTCTGCATTCAACCTAGTTCCTTTTTCTAAGCTCCAGACTTATGTCCACCTGCCTTTTTGGCAACTCCACTTGGATGTCTCATAATGTCGCAAGTTTAAAATATTTAAAAATGCAGTATTGATTCTCATACCTATCCAGCTCTTCCCCACAGCCTTAGCAAGTGGTACCATCATCCACTTGATTGCTCAAACAGAATTCTGGGTGTCATTTAACATCTTTTCTCCTCACTCTCCCCACATACTGGGTCCATTTCTGATTGATTCTATAAAATATTTCTTAAATTTTCTGATTTTTAATATTTGTTGGCATGTCCTTATTTCAAACCACCAACTATTTCTAACCATGACTATTTCAGTAGTCTCTTAGCTGGTCTTCCACTCTGCAAATCTATTTTCAACCCAGCGTAATCTTTTAAAACATAAATTAGATCGTGTCATTCCCCTGCTCAAACACTTAGTGAGTTCCCATTACATTTAGCATAAAGTCCAACCCCTTATCTTGGCCCACAAGATCCAGTGTGTTCTGACCCTGCCTGCCTCTTGATTTCATCTTGTGGCATGCTTCCTCTTGTCCACGTGCCTGCTGGTCTTCTCTCACTTCCTCTCAGTTCCTCAACTGTGACATACTCTTCCAGTTAAGGGCTCTGTACCTCCTGTTCCTTTTGCCTGTAATACCGTTATGTCCGTTCTTTTTCTAGCTGATTCCTTCTCATTCTTTAAGTTTCAGCTTAAATATCACTTATTCTAAAAAAGGCACCTATTCTTTCTTCTTCATAGCACTTACTGCTATTTTTAATTATTATTTTTCTTTCTTGCTCGTCATCTGTTTCTTTAAGTGGACTCTAAGCTCCATGCAGGCAGGGACCGTTGTTTGTCTTATTCACCTCATCACCCCAGTGCCTGACACTTAATAGGCACTAAATAAATCTTTGAAACAGCTAAATGAAGAAGGAAGGTAACATTTGTTGTCTTAAAGGATGAATAGAAAGTAACTAGCCAGAAAAAGATTTTTTTCACAGAAGGAAAGAACTAATATAGGCAAAAGTATGAAGGCGTGAAGCAGCATGGCGGGGGAGAGGGGGGGAGACAGTGTGTGTGTGTGTAATTAACAGCGGTTTGATGTTACTTAGTATATGAAGCTTTGAGTCAAAGATTGGTCAGAAATTGGCGAAATTGGCTGGAACTAGATCATGGAGGCTTTTATATACCATAGGAACTTATGAAACTTATATGAGCTTATGGAACTATTGGAAGATTTTAGAGAATAGAGTAATAATGGACAAATTCGCATTTTAGAAAGATCAGATTTGTGACAGCAGTTAAGTATTGAAATTGTGAGGTGAATTTGAAAGCTATTGGGGTGATCCAGGTGAGAGATGATTCTGTACCAGAACAGTAGTTGCAGAGATGAGAAAAGGGGACAGATGAAGACATATTTAAAGAGTAGGATCACCAAAGTGAGGAAGTGAGGAAGAAAGAAGAATGTGTGGTTCCTAGACTTCTAGATTGTGTTACTGAGTGGGTGGTAGTGTTTGCAACAAAGAAAATGCTGAAGGAGTTGCTTTAATTAAATGGTATCGAGTTGAGTTTTAGCTGCTTCTGAACATCTAGGTAGGGATTTCCATCAGGCATTTGAATATAAAAATCTAAAACTCTGATGAGATCTCATATATAAATGTAAAGTTAATGGTAGTTGTGGCCATAAGGAATAGATACAAAGAAATAGGTTTAGAGAGAGGTTATATAGCACAAAGAGCAGTTAAATAAGAACAGATCCAGCAAAAGAGGTAGAATAGTATGTGAGGAAGACATGAAGGAAACATGATATGAGGAACATTAGAGTGGGAGCCAAAGAATCCAAGAGAGAAGAGGATTTCAAGGAGAGAGCAATCAGAAGTATTGTATGCAGCTGAGAATTTGAATAAGAAGAGCCCTGAAAAATACGGATAGTATTTGACACTCAGGAGGACCTTAATGAGGAAGTTTCCATAAGATGACAAATGTAGAAAAATCTAGATTTCAGTGATGCACAGAGTGAATGAGAGGTCAAGAAATTTAGAGACAAACAGAAAATTAAATAGGTACAGGTGGACATGAGGTCCAGGCAGTTCTTTTTATATTAGGGAAACAGGGAGAGAGGAAGATGGGGAGGGAGGTACAGAGAGAGGAATAGATTGATTTTAAATATGTGGTTGTTTGCTATTATATAGAATATATAGAAATTTAATATATAAATTTCTAATATATAGAAATTTAAAAAACTTTTGTGTGTGTGTTCTTGTTACACACAAAAAACTTGTTTGTGTGTGTTCTTGTTACATTCACTTATTAGTTCTAGCTTTTTTAATAGATTCCATAGAATTTTGTACATAGACAATCATACCATCTGTGAATCATGTCATCTGTCATCTTTTCAGTCTGGATACCTTTTATGTTCTTTCTTGCCTTATTGCACTGGCGAGAACCTCCAGTATAACATTAAATAGAAGTTTGAGGGCAAACATACCTTGTCTTATTCTTTATATTAGGGGGAAAGCATTTGGTTTTTATTAAGTATGTCAGTAGTCCTTTATTAGACCGAGATAAAATTCCCCTCTGTTCCTAATTATATATATATATTTTTTTCCCTCCTCTTTAATTCTCTCCCCCTACTTTCACCCCTGACCTATGGACGTTGCCATTTCCCCTTAAGAACTGGATCTCTGAAGGCGGGGCGTCTCTTCCCACATGCTCGCAGTGTGCACCTGGGACCTGGCACTCCCAGCGCACTCGGGGGGCCTGGCGTACCCGGAGTATGGTCCACCTGGGCCGTGAACTCAGGACCTTCTGCGTGTAAAGCAGACATGCTAACCACTACACTATGGAGCAACCTTATATTTTTATATAATATATTTTTGACATGATCAGTGTAAGAATTCATCAGTGAAGTCCTCTGAGCTTGAAGTGTTTTTGTTTTGTTTGTTGGTGGGAAGATTTTTAAACCAGGAATTCACTTTCTTTGATAGATACAAAACTATTTTGATTTTTTAAAAGTAATCTTTGGTAGTTTGTATCTTTCATGGAATTTGACCTTTTAATCTAAGTTGTCCAGTTCTTTGGCATAAAGTTGTTCAAGTTATTCCTTTTTTCTTTTTAATATCCGTAGACTTTATAGTGATGTCATGTTTCTTATTCCCAAAGTTGATAGTTTGTGTCTTCACTCTTTTTTTCCTAATTAGTCTAGCTAGAGGTTTATCAATTTTAATGACCTTAAAGAAATGGCTTTTGATTTTCATTTTGTATTTTTTTTAAATTGATTTCCACTCTGTTTATGTTTACTTTGGGTCTAATTTGCTTCTCTTATGATGGAGGCTGAGGTCACTGATTGGAAATATTTATACTTTTCTAATGTGTTTAGTGCTATCCATTTTCTTCTAAGTACTGCTTTAGCTACATTCCACAAATTTTGATATGCTGAGCTTTCATTTTCATTCAGTTCACAATACTTTGTAATTTTTCTTTTGTTTTATTTTTTGACCTATGGATTATTTAGAGGTGAGTTGTTTCCAAATACTTGAGAGTTTTCCAGATATCTTTTTGTTGTTGATTCTTAATTTAATTCCACTGTTGTCAATGTATTTTAGAGTATGTGAATACTTTCAAATTTACCAAGACTTGATTTTTGTCCCCAAAGTATGGTTTATCTTACTGCATGTTCTGTGTGCATTTGAAAAGAATATGTTTTCTGTTTTTGGTGGGTAGACTGATTTTTATAAATGTTAATCGTGTTGGTTTTTTTTCTCCTTGCAGTTCTGTCAGTTTTTACCTTACTTGTTTTGCAGCTCTGATGTTAGGAGCTTAACATTTAGGGTTGTTATATCCTCTTGATAAATTGAGCTCTTCATTATTATAAAATGACCCTGGTAATAATCTTTGTTATGAATCTTTGTTATGAAATCTACTTTGATATTAATACAGCTACTCTGGCTAGCTATCTTCCTTCCTTCCTTCTCCCTGCTTTCCCCTCCCACCCTCCCTCCTTCCCTTTCTTCCTTCCTTTTTTATATTTCTAGTTTAAATTTAATATTATAAAAATTGTAATATAACTTTGATTTTATACTTTTATCTCTTTCCTCTTGATTGAAAATCTTAATTACTAACATTAACATAATTATTTATCTTGTTTTCTATATCTTGTAAGATATGGAAAATAGATTCAAAATAATACCAGTATTACCACTGACAAGTAGGTAACTGAATGAAGATTAAGAGGTCTTTCTGTTCTATTTGTTCTGAGAGTATATATCACTAAGGATATAGAGTCAGATACTATGTTCTAGTCCCTTGCAATTCTCATTCTTTTTTAGTGGTTTCTCAAATTTTTATTTTTTATTTTTAAGATTGCTTCTTAAGTTTAATTTTGTTTTTGAATGCAAAAGTTTTCTGTTTCCAAAGTCAGAACTTAAATAAGATATGTTTGGAGAAATATCATATCAATTCCCAGCCCTGTACCCTCCTTACTCCAGTATGTTAAAGTTTTGGGGATTTTGCCCCCAGTATATTTGAAAATATAAGCACGTACATGTACACACATATATAAATATAAATAAAAATATATTTGTGTTTCCAACCTCATTCTCACACAAAGTGTAGTGTTTTGTAATTTCTTTTTTTTTCACTTAATAATGAATTCTGAAAATCATTCCATATCAGAGTAATTAGAAAATAGAGATTTACCTTATTCTTTTTGACAACTACATAGAATTTTTCAACATGAAGATTTACTGTAGTTTATTCAACCAGTGCTCTACTGATTGACATTTGGGTTGTTATTACCCATATAATCATCTTTCTTTTGATTAGTATTAGCATAGTAATTTTTTTCCCATTCTTTTACTTTTAACCTAATTTTATCTTTATATTGATAGTGAGTTTCTTACAGGTAGCATATAATTTTCTATTTTGTTCAATCTGAAAGTCTGTGCTTTTTAATTGACATGTTTAGACCATTTACATATCCTTTTACTATATGTCTATTGCTCTATCTTCATGTTTACTAATCCTTTCTTCTGCAATATGTAATTCGTTAATCCCACTCAGTGTGTTTTTCTTGTCAGGCCTGTGTTTTTCATCTCTAGACTTAAAATTTTTAATGTCTTCTATGTCTCTACCAAATGTATGAAATATAGTTATACTAACTTTTTTAATGTCTTTACTAATTCTGTCATCTGTGTCATTTCTGGTCCTGTTACTATTGATTTGTTTTTCTTTTTCATTGTGGGTCATACTTTCTTGATTCTTTGTGTTGCTGCTTATTTTCTGTTGGATGCTAGACATTATGAAGTTGCTGGATATTTTTATATTTCCATGAATATACTTAAGGACTCAATTAAGTTACTTGGAAACAGTTCCATTCCTTTCTGATTTGCCTTTAAGCTTTGTTAGATGGACAAGGGTTGGCCTTTAGTCTAGGGCTTCTATTTTCCCACTACTGAGGCAACACCCATGAATTACCTGGTTTTCTGTGGCCAGAGAGACCTCTGGCTAGCTGTTTGTGGGCTTCAGAAATTGTTCCCTTTGCTCTTTTCAGATGTTTTTTCCCCAAGCCTCAGGTGGTTTCTTCACATGTATATGCTTATCAGCACTCAGTTGAAGGCTCCAGGGGGATTCTTGTAGCTCTCTAGAGGTTTCTTTCTTTGTACACAGCTTTCCTTCCAGTGCTCTGCCCTGGGAACTCTAGTCACTTTGGCCTTCCCCAACTGATAGTTCTCTCTTCTCAGGGAAACTATATAGCAGTAAGCCGAGAATTTGGAGGGCTCGCCTTGTTTATTCCCCTCTCAGAGATGACTTTGCTGAGCTGCTGATTTTATCCCTTTTTCTTAAAAGTTTTGGTAGGCAGGTAATCCATTCCTTGTTACTCTATCTTGGCTGTACATAGAAGTTAACATTATCTTTTAGTTAAAAAGAAAATCCAAGGAGAAGATTTAAATCACTCTGTATTATAAACAAGTTTGGAATAAATTTATTTTCCTTCATAGTTTCTAAAAAATGTATTAATATCAAATGCTTTATATGTGATATTTTATATATGATTGTTTAAATAAGAAAGAACTTATATAAACAAGATATAAGATAATTTAGTATACTGTGGTTATTTTCAACAATTTCTGCTCATCTGTGGTTTATGATGTGAAATTGTTTGATTTAACAATTAGAAGAGTAGCTGTATCCTAGGTAATTAGAAATGTAATATTTCTTAATGTATGTAGCAAATAAAATAATCTGTATTTATAATATTAAGTTTTTCAGAAAACTCAAATTTTAAACTCTTACATTCAAAACTTTGAGTATTTCTGATGAATTTTATAGACTCATACTTTTGGCTTATAGGTATTATTGTTTTGGTTTGTAGACATTCTTATAGAAGTTTTTGTATACTGAACTGTATTTTTTTGGTTTTTTATACCTCATAAAATTATAATAAATTTTTATAATTAAGATTTCTCATAATTAGTGTTTACATGAGATAAATCTGGTATTATAAGGAGAGTAATACAGTGTATTCAGGCACAGCGGAAATGTAGAAGAATGCGAGACTTTAGAAACAGTTAAGAAAATAGAAGTTGAATCTTCTTCCGTTTGTTATAAGTTTTGTATTACCACGTTAGCCTTATTTTGTTTTTCACGTAACTTTTGAGCTTTACTTTCTTTAAAATGGCGTGAAGAAAGATACTTTTATACTCTTCTGAGAGACAGTTGTAAGAATTAGATGCATTTTGTGAAAATATATAGTAAACTGCAAATGCTATATAAAAATCAGATATTTGAGGTTTAGCTTGAGAAGTGTAAGTTTCACATAGTGTATGTACAGTGGGAAAGTTTGACTGTACCTAAGCCTAACATTAATAACCAGAATTATTATTTTGGCCTGTACTTTCTTTGTTTCGTTTCAGAAGTTTGATTTTTGATACCCAATTTAATAGAAATGAGTCATATTATCATTTTTTTCTTCACTCGGCAGCATACCATTTGCACTTCACCCACATATATGATCTGTGGGTTGTGGAGAGAAATAAGGATGTTACTCAGTAGCCCACATCTTTCAACAAAGAATACTTGTTAGCAACACTCATGAGCTTCTCTTAGGCATTAGGAAATGCAGACCCCAGATGTAAACTAAATTCATGAATTCAATGATATTTAGTGAGAAATTTTGAAAAGTACATCATTAAGTCAGATTCTGTGTTCTTTGTAAATAACAACGACTGTTACTATGGAGTGGCTTAGATGCCTTGGTTTTTATTGTCTGAAACGTTTTCTACAGAATGATGCAGGAGCTGTTACTGAGAACAGAATAAAAGTCTACCAAATTGTATGAGACTTGCCCTCTAGATATGAATCAGATTTTAAGTGGAAACCACAGTTATTTCCTTGTTTCTCATTCATGCTTTAGCAGAGGATGTGATGCCATAGATCTGGCTTAGTTTTGTAGTTTCTCATTTAAGGTTCACACCGCTTTCTTTTCCCTTTTAGAAGCCACAGCAATTTTAATGTATTGTCAAACCACAAAATGTACCTTGTTGGATATTTAGTTGGGGGATGTGTATTAAATATTACTTGGTAGTCTCAGTACAGATCGTGCCATTCTAGTTTAGTCCTATTTTGGAAATACAGCATAAATAAATAAATGCATACAAACATATATTCAGGGTAAGTGGTACATAGGCATACAACTGCAGAGAGAAATGTGGGAAACAATTTTAACCCTTTAATATATTAATTTGTATTAAAGATAATGTTTTATGTTATTTAACTTAAACATCATGTTAATTTTCTTTTATTCTTCCTTAGCATCAAGGCATGCCATGGGTTGCCTCTTATAAATGGACAGAGCTGTGACCCTTATGCAACAGTTTCTCTAGTGGGCCCTTCTAGGTAATGTTTATTACATTATTACTAGATTTTTAAATTTTAAAGGTCGATATAAGAATTACAAAATTAAGGTTCTAAGAGGAAATGCTATATAGCTATTTGTGACACAAAGTAATGAATGCTTTGAAAGAAAAATCTTTAGCGTTCTGTTACACACTTGCAAACAAGGGAGTCCTGTTTTTGTAGAAAGAAAATGGATGCCATTTCAAGTCTGCCAGACTGATAGGCTATTGGGAGCAACATCAGTATTATAGTAGTTAAATGTACTTTAAAACATAAACATGATCATAGTCATTCTTCATCAGCCTTCCTACTTGTAAATGTCTTAGATTTTATGCAGATAAAATCCTGAATTAATAAATGCTAGCTCAGAATAAAGCAGTTGCCATATTTTTATCTGGAAAGCAGCTCATGACTAAAAAATGCCTTTTCTACTCATGGCATCTGTGCTCTTACAGAGAGAATTCTGAGCTGTAGACAAACTGCTGAAATACCAGAACGTGGTGAAGTACACCATATCATGGATTTAAATTACTCAGGATAATTTACGGAAAAACTAAAAGCACTTTGTAATATTTTAAAACTTTATTATGATTTTTTTCCAGAGCTAAACTAGTCTAAAATTTGTCTACAACTTGAAGGTTTAGAATGAGGAAACAAAAAGTACAAAAAGTACAGTATTCTCTCTACACAAACACAACATGCACAAACCCACATTCCTTTCCAACCCAAGGCTCTCTTATTTTTTAGAAAATCACCAGTAGGTTACTTCGAAAAATGAATTTGTACATATGTATATAAAATACATAGCATATGTCGGATACTTATTGGGTGCTAAAGTAATAGTATGCTATTATTAGAAATGGTTTTAAATTTAAAAGGAGATAACTAGTCCTATATCATGCTATCAGAGGGATTTAGTCTTGCATGTTAAAAGTATTTAACCACATGGAGCTATTTTTATTTTTGTTTTTGTTTATAATCTGTATGTGACAGGCAAATTCTTAAGTGTAATTGTTTATCATGCAGATAGAAACTATTTGGCATGTGAATTTGTCTTTTAAAGTCACTATTGGTTTTGATATTGTGATATAGTTTTATAAGATGTTAACACTGGGGAAAGGCTGAGTGGGACTTCCCTTTCTTTGCAACCTTCTCTGAATCTATTATTATTTCAAAATAAAAAGTTTTTTGAAAAGCCACACGGTAGCTGAAGCCCAAGAGGTAAACTAAGTTAAGATCACTTTCTGTATTCTCTGGTATTTCCAGCATAGATAAAGGTACTCTGGATCTCATTGTCTTCCTTCTGCCATTTATTCCGACTTGCTTATATAAGAGAACATGTTATTAAAAACCCCTGAAGTAAGCTTGGCAGTCAGTCTAGTATAGCCGTAGAGAGAATAATATAATCTTGGCCTATATCAGATATACAAAACTATGAATTCTTTGAGTTTTTAGAGACACCTTAATTTTTCTCCCCAAGAAAAATTTAAAACTACAGCCTTCCCTGAGTCATCTCAACAGTTAAACAGAGGTCAGGCTCCCTGGTTGGAAATAGCATGTTTTATAATTGTGTACTGTTAAGTTCTACAAGGTAAAACTCTACCACATTGGAACAGGAATGACCAAAAGAAGACAAAAGTAAAGAAGAAAACAAGCAATCCGCAGTTTAATGAAATCTTTTATTTTGAGGTAACTTTTTGTTTTATATAAATATTAACATGGAATATTTAATACTGAATGCTGGTTTACTTCTTTTTTCAAACTATGGCCATAGTAATCATTTTATCAACTAATGCAGTTAAGCATTTCTCTCCTGAAAGCAGTAAAACTGTCGTGTAATGCAGTGGAGGCCCAATATATAAAACAAAAGCAGAGCTCTGATTGATTTGGAGATGGAGAGGTCTAGGGCCACACCCACTCTCCAATCATCCTCAATATTACACCCTTCTCCATACACCCCCTCACCTGTCCAGCCCCTTACCCACCCACCTGATACACAGTGGCCACAGGACTCTTCTGCAGAGTATTGTTTAAACACCACTAGTGAAGTAAGTATGAGAATCACTTAGTAGATCTGAGTTCTAGTGCCAGTTGACTTTGAACAATCACTGAATTTGAGACTCCAGTTTCTTCTCTTATGAAAAGATAATTTTGTAAGAGAAAATAATAGCAGCCCTACCTAACTGATAGAGTTTATGAGGCCCAAATGTGAGAATACTTTGAGACTGTAAAGTACACCCTATGGACACATGATTATTTTCATAGAAATCTTCAGCTGCCTTGAAGTTGTCCCAAATACAGTGCTTTGGAGTTCTTTACTGTGGAGCAGTTCTTAAATTTGTTAAATCTTTTTTTGATATTATTTGAAAACTATAGGAAAAAAATCAAAATAAGTCAAACTATTCTAAAAAATTGTGTTCTAACTGTAGAACATGTTGCAGTTGAGATTAATGTATAGGGAAGATTAAAAAAAAAGATTTATATTTGTGCTTTTTCTTCTTTTGTGTATGTTTTTCTTGGTATTTCAAAGTGGATAGAGGGAGGCATATCTAGCCTTTCCTGGTTCTGTACTTAAATAAAGGAACACAGGTTGAAGAGAATGCTAAAATTGAAGTAGGAAGAATTGTGCGGGTGGAGGCAAGAGAGAAGGAAAAGCAAAAGAAAATGCAGCAATGTGAGACTTTTCCATTACCTAGCTAGGGACTTAGTTCAGTTGTTCTGTGTTTGTTAATGGCTGTACATCTAGCTTGGAGAAAACAAGGAAGGCACAACTCAAGGCCTGACCTGCTTGCAGTATCCAAGCGTACCTATTAGGCCTTGGAATATTCATTCAAAAGGCACTTTGTTGAGCTGATTATAAAAGGTTCAATCTCTGTCCCCTAGTAGAGCAAGAGACACAGAGCATGCACGTGCATGCATACACACAGCAGTAAAATGCAGTGATATTGGGGGCGTTAGATCAGCTTGGCTCCAGCCGAGTTAAGTCAGAGAAAAAAGAGTTTTAGAGAAAAGGAACATTTTGAGCAGAGACTGAGAAAGAAGAGCAGAAAATTATCTTCAAAGAATAGCAAGTATGATTTAACTGGAAGATTTATGTAAAGGAATAATGGGAACTAAGCTTAAAAAGATAGAGTAGGACCAACAAATGAAAGGCTTTGAGTGCCTGACTGAGATACTTAAGTATTAGCCATTGAATGTTTTGAGCCCAGAAGTGGATAAGAATGATTGTTTTGGAAAGAATTAACTATGATCTGTGGGCCAAATGATTGAGAGAGAACAGAGATCAAGAGACTGTTGTAGTTTAGCTGTTGAGGAAAAAAAAGTGGGAGGGAAGAGAAAGGGGGTCTGATTTAAGAGTAAGGGACAAATGAGGAAGAAACTTGAGAGGGTAAGATAATGAATTTGTTATAGAAGAAAAGACAAAAAGAGGAGTCAAATGTTATCCTTCGTGGTTTCAAATTTGGAAAAATAGAAAAGTGAAAAAGAAGGAAAAAATAAGTGGTTCGTTTTGGGGCATAATGAGCTTGAGGTCTGACATGTAAAACTCGCCAATAGGCAGTTCATGACTGAAACTGAAGATGGGTGATGGTTGCATCTAAAGACTCAAGATGTTTTTACAGAGCTAGGAGAGCCAAGGGAGTAGAGGTGAAGGAGAAAAGTGAAGAAGCTCAGTTCTGCCACTTAGTAGGTATTCAGCTTTGAGCATGTCTCAATTTCTGTACTTTAGCTTCCTCATTTTTGAAATGAGGATAATAAATCTAACGTGGCCTGCTTCAAAGCAGTGATCTGATGAACAAAGGAGATAATGGATGTGAAAGCACTTTGTAAACTGTGCAGCACTGTGCAGTCCCTTAGAGCAAAATAAAAAATAAAACCTCGTAGAAAACCTATATCTATAGGTTCTATGGAAAGAGGTACCAAAGGAAGAAGCAAAGAGAGCAGAAGGTTGCCAGAATAGTGCGTAGGCACACTCTAAGAAGAGAGTGTTTCTGGGAGAAGAGGTATAGTTGTATGATCACTCATTCAGATAGAGGGGTCAGTGAAGGTGGGAACTAAGAATTGATCATCAGACTTGGCGATGAAAAGTAGGATTTTAGGCGGATGACCTGTGAGGGAGCCAGATCATGAGGAGTTACTGTAGTGAGTGAGTGGGTGGTGAGGAAGTGAAGGCTGTTAAGGATGGATTACAGTTTTGAGGTATTTGTCTGTGAAAGGAAAGAGGAAGACTGTAGTTTAAAGGGAGAATTTTTCTTAGACTTAGTGAGGCGAAAAGCTGGTAAAGAAAGCAGTAATTAAATCAAGTGCTTGCTGCATACTATGTGTGCGTGGAGTCTTAGAAAAGATGATCATATCATCTTGTTAGAAGAGAATGAGAAAACTGATTAAGTGGAAGGGTGTCTGTGAGAATGAACATGTTCAGGTGGATGGTAGTTGAGGAAGTTCCTGCCAATGGCCTTGATATTTTCAGTAAAAATGTGAGAAGGAAGTGTAAGAGTGGCATTGGTATCTAGAGAAATACGGGAAAGTCTTCAAACAGTTCTAAGCATGTGCAGGTTCACTGAAATACAACACTTTTACCCTTTGAGTCACCACCAGATTACAGATGAGCTAGAGAGTCTAATGTTGCTTTATGTTGAGTTGATAAGGAAGGGAATAGAGACAGGGTTGGGTTGTATTTTATATTTTTATACTACCTTGTTCTTACCTCCCTGCTACTTCTGTAGCCGCTTTTGGGTAAAATATTACGTAGGCATTTTCCTCTGTTTGTAATAAAACACAGTTGAACATTTTAGGGATGATAGTTTAAGTTCATGTAGGAAGAAGATATTTGAAAAAATTTTTTTACTAAAATGTTTTGTTTACAGGTAACCAGATCCAGTAGTTACACCAGAAAATCCCAGTTCCAGGTAGAAGAGGAGGACATTGAAAAGCTAGAAATTAGGTATGCATCTTGGAGTTTTACAAAATTACCTTTTTCTGTGCCAAAAGAAAATCCGAAAATTAACTGGAAAACATGAATTAAGCTTAATAGAATTTTCTTCAGCAAGTTGGTTGATGAAATTTAGAGGAACATGCATCTAATTTAAATCCAAATTATCTTCAAAATCTGATTTCTCTACAGAAATAGTCAAGGTATATTTATTTTATAAACAATGATGAACTAATTTTCACCAATTTTATGTTTTTAATTTCCCCCCCAGTTTAATTGCTTCTTAAATTTCCGAATCATAGCCTAATGGATACAAAGAATATATAGAAAAGTAATTATATATTAGCCAATTTAGAAATAATTTTTTTATTCTTCTTAACATATCTGCTGTCTAACAGAAATTTCAGTGAGGTAAGAAGTCTTGTAAGATAATTCAACAGGTGCATGTGTTTGAAGTTTGTGCAGTTTCCTAGGTCTTAAATATCTATGCTATTTGGGAGGGGAAAGGTTTTGTAAATGCATGTATAGCTGTGGTGTTAACAGTGTGTTCATCTAAAGGATGTATTAATCACATGTTTGTAATGATCAGGTAATGTATTTTTCTAAGTTACCTGTCTTTGCATATTAACTGCTTCTAATTGAGTAAGAAACTAGTCTTGGATTGGTTTCTTTTCTCAGATTCAACAAAGTAATTCTATAGTTCTTATTGCCAGAGGTTAAAATAAAGCCTAAACTTTGAAACTAAGAAACTTAACTGCTTTCTTTTAGACTATTTAAAATAGCTACTTTCTGTGCTTATCAACAAAAGCTACTGCAGTATTTTGCTTAGTTTAGATAGTGAGATACATGATAATGCTAACATCTCTTTTAAGCATGTAAAAATAATGCTATAATACAAATCAATTTGAAGCTACTTGGTGCTGTGTGTTTTCTTAAACATTGTGTGCAAGAAATAAAGCCAATTTAAAATTTTTAGGATCGACTTGTGGAACAACGGAAACCTGGTCCAGGATATTTTTCTAGGTGAGATTAAGGTTCCTGTGAACGTGTTAAGAAATGATTCCTCTCATCAAGCCTGGTAAGAAGACAAACATTCTAATGTACTCCCTTGCATACTGTATGTGCAAATAAATGCTTACTATAAACACACTTTAAACTAGTAGTGGAATAAGCCAAAAGTCATTAATTGATATAGTCATTAATTTATTGTTGCAGAAACATAAATACATTAATAGTTTTATGACTTGACCTATGGTACTGGGACAAAAGAACTGAATTATCTAGGAATATTTTCTGTTCAAAAACTAAATCCTGTCTGTAAGGAGAAAATGGAAAACATTTAAAATGTTACATAAGAGATTCCCATGGCAGAAGATGCTTGTTCACAAATCAACATCTGCAGTTCAGAAGCTTTATTAATGGTTTTAGGAACTGTGTATGTTTGAAGGCAGAGGGTTTATTGTAGGAAATTAGCTGTTTACAGTGTGTAACTAGTGATTTTTCCTTCACTACACCCCACTGAAATGCACTATGGATGGCCCTGGTGTTATTTTCTAAATGTCGAGGGTTTACGTTGTTGAACTGATTCAATTAATGCACTTTTCAGAAGCTTTGGTGGCTCAAGAATGGTTACAACATTATTTTACCGTTTATGATTCTTAACAGTGACAAACATATTAAATTAAATTTAATGTTCAGACATTAAATTGATATTAGTTTCCTTAGCAGAATCAGTGCGAAGCTTTTGTTTTTTCTGTCTACAGCACTTAAAAGCTTGTATATCCTGTCCCTTCCAGTAGGTTGCCCCACAGCCCTCATGCTAGACGGGTTTCAACTGAGTATGAAAAGAATATGCCTTTCTCATTTGCTAAGTTTTAAGGCCCACTTTTTAGAACTCAGTTTCAGTTGCCATGAAGAGGAATTTGAAACTGAGTGTTTAGATGTCTCTTACTGTGGTCACCAACCTCATTTGTCTTTAAAAGAGCCTGCCTCTCTTGATTGGCCATCAGACATTTGTCACTCTGGAGTCTGTTGTCCTCAAGCAGTTATCTCTTGAAAAGACTGATTTTAAACTCAAAATTTTTATTTTTACCTCTTGCTAATGCAGATCTAAGATTTATTGGTCTTTATGGTGGCATTTTGTGTGTTATAATTTCTGAAATGCATCCACAAAGGGGCAAAATTAAACTTAGTCCCTCTAAAAATTTGGTAAAATTTGAGGCCTGTCACCACCACCACCACCCCCTCACCCTACGTGTCTTCTTCCACCTTTCATAAAGTAACATACATTTAAAATGAAAATTTCCGTTTTTTAAGTCTTTAAAATTATATGCCTACTTAGTATAAAATAAAAAGTTAGTTGTTTTGCCTCCCAGAGCCCCTCAAAGTAAACACGAAATGTGCCACATAGCCTGTCCTCCAAATTTGGCAAAATTTTGTCCAGCTACCTTGGCAGGATGTAAGAACACTAACAAATAGAAATTCATTTTATTCCTATAGTGGTTTTTTGTTTTTGTTTTTGTTTTTGTTTTGCCAATAGTATTTTAAAATAGTTTAACATGCCAGAAGTGTTAGTGCTAAAATTTATCCACCATGAAATAGATACATCTGCTAATTCGTTTCCATTTCTTTAGATGTAAAGAATTATAGAAATGTGAATGCCATTTCCTTGTAATTTGAAATTAAACTCTTAGCCTCCTTTGTCAATTGTAGAGCTGTAGCATCCCCTTGTGGAATTGATGGTAACTGCGTGAACACTCCAGAAAAGCTTTGTTTACCTTCAAAATTTCAAGCAGATATTCTTTCTAATCTTGATATTAGGAAAGAGAATAATTATTAGTAATGCAATCTTATTGTTTTAAAAGCTTCAGTTTGCTTTTTCATATAATTTCTACTTAGTATTTGTTTATTATAATCCTTTTCTGAAAACTGATTTTTGGTGGTTCAAATTTTTCTTTTTATTTTCTCATTAAACATGATTCAATCATTTTCCCATTCCTTTCTTCGCTCTTCAGTTCCTTAGTAATCATGCATGTTATTTATTCTGAAATTTCTGTCAAATGTTAGGATTAGCTTATTAGTATTGGTAATTAGCCACCTTTAACTTGAACCTGTGTAGATAATAGAATTTTATTGATTTTAAAAAAATAATTAATATACTTAATGGTGCAAAGTTCAGAAGTTAAAATCTGTCACCTACCTCTGTCCCCTAGCTACTCAGTTTCCTTCTTCTGAGGCAGCCATTGTTTTGAGTTTTTGGAAATATTTTATGTATATATAGGCAAATACGTATATATCCTTCTTTCTCCTTCTTTACACAAATGGACATACACTGTATCCTGCTCTGCATCTTGCTTTTTTCACTTAGCAATTTAGTAGAGAATCTCAATAAATATTTGTTGTCTCTTGATAGTAGTTAAGAATATGGACTCTGGAACCAAATTGCCTTGGTTCAAATCTCATCTCTGCTATTAACTGTGTGACCTTGGACAAGTTACTCTACCTGTTTGCCTTTGATTTCTTTGGCTATGAAATTGGGGAAATACAAATAGTACCTGCCTCCCAAAGTTGTTAGAAGATGAAATGAGTTCCCACAAAGTAAGCCACAAATGCTATCATTATAGTTACTACTGCTGTCAGCACCATTATTCCACATTGATACATAAAGAAATTCTGCATCCTTTTTTTCTCACCAGTATTCCATTGTTTGGAAGAAAAAGAACCTTACAGATAATCTAGTTCAGTCACATTTTATCAGTTATCTCAATGGTAGAGAACTTAATATGAAGAAAACCTTTGTGTGATTATACAGATTGGTACAATAATTTCCCCCCCCAAATAATCCGTGTTGTAAAAATGTACATTAAGAAAATAGATGTAAATATCTTTTGATGTTGTAATTTTTAAGACTGTGAAAGTAAGATTTAAATAGTAAATGGACAAATGAATGGGGGTTTTTCTAACATAAGTACTTTATACATATTTCAGACTAGGTTAATATTTTAATTGAGATGAGTTGGTTTCCTAGTTTGCCATTTTTGACACTTAATCTTTAATCTCTTATCTTTAGCAAAAATTCATTACTAAATTTATCCATAAATTGGTTCCATAATGGTTATCTTTATGGAACCCGAAATAACATGCAAGTATTAGTATAGCTGCCTCTGAGCAGTTATTTTCCAGCTTATGTAGCATTATGAACAACCAATTGTAGTTTTTGCCTGCCTACTTTAATTTCAGTTATACAGACTTTGTGGTTAAAAATTTTCAGATGATTTTTTTTTTGTTTTTTTGTTTTTTGGTTTTTTTTTGTTTTTTTCCTATCAAAGGGCTATCAAAAGTACTGACTCTTGAGAGCATAAGGATTACTCTTATGCTTCTCTAATTGTGAGTGAAAGAAATGTGTAGAGCACCTGCCACTTTCAGTTAATAACTTCTCTTTATTTCTTGTTTCTTATTTTTTCAAACTAAAACACTTCATTCGAAAAATAAAATATATTTGAGATTTTTTTCATCCAATTCATACAAGATTCCTTATGTAGTAACAATTGTGTGTATATGTGTTATATAAATAACATTTACATTGCATTTACTGTGTACCAGGTGCTAGTCTAAGTGCTTTATTTATATAATCTTTTTAGAGTTGTTATAAGTATTAAATCAGATATTTTTATTACTGTTTCTTTAACAGGTAAGAAAAAAAGCACAGAAAGGGTGAGCAGTTTGCCCAACGTCACACAGCTGGCATTTGAACCAAACTTTCTGACTTCAAAGTTTGTGATCTTAACCAATGTGCTATAATAAATTTGTGTTTTGACATATATATTTATGAATATGTTCAAAACTCAAAAATGTTTTAAGCTGTCAGAAAAGATTTGAGTTCCTTTTACCTATAAAATATTATTTAAAAAAATTGAAGTGGTCCCTATTTATTAAAAAAATGATCTTTTCAAGGAGTGGGTAGGAGGCCAATGATATATTTTGAAATTTTGTATTTTTTTTCCAAGTACAAACAAACAAATGAGATATTTTGTCCAGAGGGATTTCTTAGCCTGCCAAAGAAACTCAAGGAGACAAGCTTAAAAGGTGTAGCAAAACAAGACCTTCTGGAGTGCTCGAGCATCCTAAAGCAGTGTATGCATAAAAATTAATAACTAGCATAGCACTACCCTAATCCTTCTGCAAAGAACATGCCATGTTAGGATCGTAGACCTATTTTGCTGGTACTTTGTGTTTTTATGAGAGAAACAGAGGAATAAAACATACTCTCTCTTACAGTAATTTGCAGGTAAAGGAATTAAAGTTGCCCTCTGAGTAAAATTCCTATAGAACAAACCAAAACAGGTTCTGAACTCTGACCAGAATATGGGGACACTGTTTAAGATAGGTAGGTTCAGTGTCAGGGAAGCAGAACCAGGTTGTAACTGTAATACAATTTTATTTTAACCATGTATGGAAAACACTAGTTGAAATAGAATGGGAAAATTAGAACAATTAAAAAAAAAAATCCCCAAAAGGCAAACATTGGTGGGTACTGCCCATTTGAGCACAGTCAAGGAGAAAAAGGGAATCCTGCTCTAGAGGCATTATTATATCCTCAGCAAAACAATTAGCTGGGAAATTCTAAGATTCCTTAAATCTCTGTGTTGTATCTGTGTACTTACCACGGAACCTTCTGGCAATTTGGCTTTTCAGATAGCTTACCAACAGGTTAAAATATGTATTAAACAGATTTTAAAAATTATGTTAACAGGTAAAAAAGGTGTATCAGTTGAAGTGAGGGATATAGATGAAAATACCATGGGAAATGGTGATAATTGCTGAAGCTGAGTAATAAGTGCATGGGGGTGATGGTGAGAAGGTTTGTTTTCAATATCACTCTTCTCCCTACTTTTGTGAATGAACATTTCCATAATAAAATATATTGGTCCCAAAAAAGTACAGGTATTTTTGCTACTTGACTCTTGTATTTCTTTTCATAAATGGAGTAATCGACTCTCTACTTTAAATATATCAGTCTCCGCTCAGTCATTGCAATTCAGGTCACTTTTAGAAGCTGATAAAACTGGGTTTTTGAATTTGCAAGGCTACAGAACATACACCAGACTGTGGGAAATGCCCCCAAGTAATGCCCTTGTCCGGGTGCCTGATGGTCAGCCAGCTATGCTTCCCTTAGAGGTGCTTTTGAGTCACCTTTGCCGATAGGCTTATTTGCAATTATTTCTTTAAGTAATCTGTATAAATCATTATTTCTCAAATCAGAGAGTAGACATTCTGAAGGTTGGTCTTCCAAGATAGGAATTCTTCTTTTGTGGGTAGTGATTTAATTTCCGAATAATATCTTCTCCTTGTATTACCATCCCCTCATCTTTTATATTTTGCTTGGTTGATTCTCTAATTTTAATTTATGTTTTTAATCCTATCATTCTCAAAGCTAATTAATAAATATTTTATTAAACCCTTCTATTTTTAAACAAGATAGTCTTCTATTGGGGAGGCCATAAGTGCGAAATGTCAAAAGTAAATATCCAAACTACTGGCTTCATAAAAAAAAATTTCAGCTAATAAGTAAAGGAGGAATGATAGAATTATAAAATTGTCATTTCGCAGCCTGCGATAATTAGTGACACTAGGCAGTGATCATCAATGACTGCTAATATCACAAAGAGAGGAACAATCAGACATTAGTGCCTCTTGGTGGAACCACGCAACACTATCAGTAAAATGTTCTTGGCAGAATATCAAATCTAATCTCACCAAGCTTCTAGATCTAACTGCTAAAATACAGAAATATAGAGGGGACAAAATAACGTTAAATGACATCATGGAGACAGAGTTAAGAGAACCTCAAATGTGGAAAATTTTGTTAAGACAAACTACTACCCGATTTCTTAGAGGATAGAGGGAATCCATAGATTAAAAGAAACTTAACTTATTACAATCTCTGGGCCTTGGATTTGAACAAAATGTAGAAAACTTTATGATAAGTTTGGAAGACCTTGAATACTGACTAGCTAATGATGGTTTTTTAAAGTTTTCTATATATATAGTTATATAATTATATGTACTGAAATACAGATGAAATTTAAAAACACCTGGAAATTGCTTTAAAATAATACATTAGTGGGATGAGAGGAGTCAGTGGAGGTATGGCTGAAACAAGAATAGCAAGTTCAAATTTTTACATATAGGATTTATTTTAAAACAAACTCATATCTTTTTGCATAGTATGTCTATTTCAACTAAATGGATATTTCTTAGTTGGTAAAAAAATATTTTTGGTAATACATTGGATTTTAAATGTTTTAGTTTTTATTCGTTTTTCTAAACCTGCATGCTAATCAAACTCTTATTCAACCCCTTTGAGGTCTTAATTTTCGTATTAGCTATACTTATGATTTCCTGGATAAAAATCTATTTATAGCTTTCTTGTTCAAGATACAACTATTAATCTGAAGGTAATAGTCTGCTATTTATGAAGCGTCCTAACCTTAACCTTAAATATTAAGTTGACTTTTTGGTTGGTTTGTTTGTTTTTTTTCTTATTGCTTAGCTGTTTACTCACCTCACTAGCTTGAATGCTCAATACCATCACATGGTATTTTTACTTTAGGTATTTGCTACAACCAAGAGACAATGGAAACAAATCATCTAAAACTGATGACCTTGGGTCTCTTCGATTAAATATATGTTATACAGAAGACTATGTGCTTCCTTCAGAGTACTATGGTCCTTTGAAAACTTTGCTGCTAAAATCACCAGATGTTCAGGTACTTTAAAAATTTTAAGTGTATGATTTAATATAAAAAGGCTAAAAGAATTCTGTAAGTGATAAGGAAAAGATTTCAGGGCATCAAGCTTTATTAAAACAGTAATATACATATATAGTATGTGTGTATGCATATTTAATTTATCTGAACCTCAGTACTATGATTCCAATATGTACTCCAGATTTCATCTCCGATAGTTAACGAACGTATTTGAATTATTTTTACAGGCTAATGATTGAACATTTAATCGTATTTCCTTAATTTTGTGCTTGTTTTCTGCCTTTGTGTATTCTAGCCAGTATCTGCCTCAGCTGCTTACATTTTGGGTGAAATGTGTCGAGATAAAAATGATGCTGTTTTGCCCCTTGTACGACTGCTGCTGCACCATGATAAACTTGTTCCTTTTGCCACTGCAGTGGCTGAATTAGACTTGAAGGATACACAGTAAGAGTTATATTAAGTATTAATTATGTGTTGTTGAATTTGGCCCTTCGTTTGTCACATTGTTTTTGTAATCTTAGTTCTTTTGTATTGACTAGCCTTACTGTAGCATAGTCTGGAAAGGACTGCTTAACATATAATAAAAGGTAGCTCTTTAAGTTAGCAAACAGTATCCACCAACTGTAAAATTAACAGTTAATGACAGTTTTTTTGTTTTTTTTTTAACTCAGTGGCACAATTTCCTGTTACTAGTCTTTGCTGCTGCTTATAATGATTCACATGTCACAAAGAAAATACTACATCAGAAATTCCTTTTTCCGTACCCATTATGTAGCACCCTTATATGCCACAGGTGTGACATTATAAAAAGCAGTCGGGTGGCTTCCCATTTCTGTCATAGTATAACACTGGTGTTTTACACACACACACATACACACATTACACATTTGCAGTTCATAAATTTGAATTGCTTTTTTTCTTAACTTACTTTTATATTTTCAGTAAGTTTTTGTAAGTTTGAAAATCCTAATGGCAGCAAACTTTTAAACAGAGGGTAAAAATTACTAAAATTTTATATATGACCAAGTCAGATATCTCATATTACTGATTTCAAAGCCTTTGTTTACTACACTTGGTTTCACCTTATTTCTATTTGTATTTCAGAGATGCAAACACAATTTTTAGGGGAAATTCCTTGGCTACCCGATGTCTGGATGAAATGATGAAAATAGTGGGAGGGCACTACCTGAAAGTAACATTAAAACCTATTCTGGATGAGGTATGGAATATTGGTACTCTGATAATAATAATTTGTGTGTCCTTATTATAGCATCTCTTTCATCCAGTGATCTGTTGATGGGAATGATATATCGATTCATGTATTGCTGAAAGAATAAGACTGAACACTTTAAAATTAGAATAAATTATTTACTGTTTCATCAATGGATTATTTTACTCAAAGGGCACATTGTAGTATAATCTACATAATTATTTCTTTGTTATTGGATTTCTGTTTTAGCTAGAGTTTCAGATATATGAGAAACTTTTTTTTTATACAATGCTTTGGGAGTATTGTATACATTATCTCTGGATGGAGGTTTTAAACTTTGTTATAGTTTTAATTTTTATAATTATCAGAAAAATAATATTTTCATTTTGCCAAATTATTTTAAGAAGAGCATTAAATGAAAAAGTAATCTATTTTCCAGATATGTGAATCATCAAAATCCTGTGAAATTGATCCTATTAAATTAAAAGAGGGAGATAATGTAGAAAATAATAAGGTAAGTCCTTATTATCTTTATAACTGCATTAAAATTGGCCTTACAGGTATACCTGCGTCCCACTTATGCTGTAGTACTGCTCTAAGGAGGGAAGCAGTGCCTTTTTTTCTTTGCATGGTACCATTAGCAGCATTTCCTGTGTCTCCTTTTTAGAGTGTTATCTCCCCATCAGGTTTCACTTTTTTTTGTTTGTTTTGTTTTTGTTTTTGACACTCCCTTTTGGCTCTGGTAAACAATAGTGAAGTAAGGCTATATCTAGTTGCATCCCTATTCTGGTCAGTCTTTTAGGTTCAAACTGATCAGGCTAAGTAAGTAGCACAATGACTTGGTCAGCCAGTACTTACAGTTGCCTCTGGGAAAATGATGACTGTGTTAAAGTCACAAGTGTTCATTACAATAGATAATTGCTGCTTCTTGTGCCATTTATTTCATTTATTCACCTATGATATCTAGCTGTTATAAATCTATCTAATTTATTAAATGAGGTCAGATGTAAATTGTCCTTTAGCTGAATGAGTTTAGAGAAGGGAAGCAGAGCTTTAGAATATTAGATAGTGACTGCCTAATAGATGTCATTTCATTGCATTTGTTTCCAGGAAGACTGTTGAAGATGCGTAAAAGTCGAAATCTTAATGTTTACCTTTTAAATCCTACAGGAGAATCTGCGCTACTATGTAGACAAGTTATTCAGTACAATTATAAAATCGAGTATGAGCTGCCCCACTGTAATGTGTGATATCTTTTATTCTCTAAGGCAAATGGCTGCTCAAAGATTTCCTAGTAAGTTCTTTGTATCACTAAAACATGACATTTCTTTTTCAATATTTTTTTTTGTAGATTTACTGTGTATTTGATTTATGTGAAATGTTTACTGTCAGTAGGTATAGTCTTATTTAGTTTTTCAAAATAGATTTAGCTTTTCTATGAAACATTTAATTTTCTTATAATCGCAAAACATTCTATTTTATTTCAATAAAATGACAACTTTATACAAAGAGCAAATCAAAATCACCATTATTTTTTGAGAAAGGTGAAATTTAGAACTGTAACATTTATAAATAAACATTTATACCAGGTGCTTATGAGATTGTTAAATATAATAAACAAAAACACCTTTGTTATTTGTACCAACTCCCTTTTCCATTTGCATGCATTCAAATAGAATTTTTAGTTTCATAAAGCTGATTAGATTTGACAGTTTGAGGATGATAAGGTTTTGGTGGTGATAGGTTTTTACAGAGATGGTTTTAGATGTTAGAAACATCTCTGTTGTAGTATACATAGAATTTTGAAATGTGTATGTCAGTAACTGGTGTGCTTTAATTTTGTAAGAGCAGCTACATTAAGGCTTTGCTTAGAAACATTTCATAAAATTAAGAGTTGGCTATCTCTGATTGTCGGTGCTTGAAATTATTCTAATTACACGCATCTCTGATGAGTAAATAAACTTGCTATAGCTGTCGTTCCAGATCTGCCTGTAATGGGGGGGGCGGTGCGGGGCGGGGTGAAGAAGTAAGGCAGCTACTTAAATTTTCAGTCTTATCCAGTTGTGTGAAACTGTGAGTTTATATCTGTAACCATCTGAAGAGATTTTGCTATTTTTTCGTGTTCTTTAAGTGTGTATATGTGTACACGTGTGTATTATCTGCCTCTCCACCCAATGGTAAAGTGGTGGGGCTACATAGTAGTTTTCCAGCTAACATGTAGCTAAATTTAGACCTAGATGTTTTTGCTAATTAAAATAAAGACACAAATATTTCAAATAAGTATACTAAATCTAGTCTTTGTAACAAATAAGGGGAGCAGAGTTAGATTATGGTAACCACATTGAATGCTTAGTGAGTGAACAGTCACAGTGCTAGCCTGTATCATCTCCTAATTTCACCTACACTGCACCACATAGAGAGCGAAGCAGGTTTAGAGAAGTTTAAGGAACTTGTCCATGGTCCATGACATTGCCAATAGGCAAGCAGGGTCTCAAACTTGGGCCAGGCCTATTCCAAAGCATGCTAGTAATCACTGTACTCTATATTACCCAGTGATCTTGGCTTTAAATATGCTTTATCTATTTAATTCTTGTTTATATAAATAATCTAAAATACAATTTACTGGTTTTTTTTATAAATGCAAACATATCTCCTTGACTGTCTTTTTGTTGACTTAAATATTAATATGTCTTCATATCCTCAGTAGATTACAGTAATGATAGTTTTATTGTCATAAAATATTTTCATTTGTTCTAACCACCCTGAGAAGATGGGTTGGGAAGAGAGGAGGAGGCAATGAGTGGGAAGTAAGTATTATTAAAGAATTACAAATTAAATACTTGTCAGTGACTACCTACTGAGTGACTAATAAGAGGCAAACTAAATCCAGACATTCTTTCCCTCACTACCTGCTTCTCTATCATTTGATTGTTGAGTTAAGACTTGACTCCAGTCTGAAATGAAAGCTACAGGTGAATGGTCAAAGCCACAAGTTGTCACCAGTTTATCTGCATTTTTATAGGGAATATTGAAAGTTTTTTTAAAGTAAAGATTTCATTCTAATTGTTTTTATTGCATAGCCTTTGATATTATCAAGATTTTTCAGGGGAAAATTAAAACATCTTAAATTGAAAACAATATTCTATTATAAAGGGATTCATTATTATCACTAGATAGTGCCAGATACTACTTTTATTTTGGTTGTAATTTCAGGAGTCTTTTCTTGCAGATTGAGGAAAGGAGTATTTTTCCAAATTAAAATATTTCTGAAAATCTAGCAGCTTTGCCTTTCATTTTCTTTATTATTTCTTTCAGATTTTTTTAGTCATAGAATATTTTCCTTTAATTTAGTCATAATCATTACTATCATTTCATCAACTCAGTTCTTACTAGACAAATTATATTGATCTCCTATTTAGTTTACATGTTTCTTCAATATTTTTACTTTGTCATCCTTGTTTTTTAATTCAGTGTTTTTGTGCATGACATTTCACCATTTTTTTCTGCAGATGACCCTCATGTTCAGTATTCTGCAGTGAGCAGCTTTGTATTTCTTCGTTTCTTTGCTGTAGCCGTAGTATCACCTCATACTTTTCATTTGCGACCTCATCATCCAGTAAGTGTTGTTCTTCTCAAAGCTTTATTCCATTTTTATTTATTTTTAATAAAATAAAAAAAGATAAAATAAGCCAATTTCACTTGGCTATGTTTTCTTATACTTAAATTCACTAGATATTTTTCTTGACCATTTCAGTCTCAGAAGGCTGAAAATTCTATTTTTTGTCATTGTTAAAAGACATTACACAGAGTAATAAAATATTGATGATTATTGAAGCTTGGTGATGGGTACAAAGAAGATTCATTATGTTTTCCGTCTGCTGTTGTGTGTTTGTAAATTTCCACAATACAGAATTTTTGTTTACTATAGGTTTAGTTTAATCTTTCAGGTATTTTTAAATCTCTAAGAAATTTGTAGAGGCTCATTTCTGAAAGGTGTAGAAACTTTTATTGGAGCGTAATTTGTCCGATATCTTTATATTTGTACTTTTTATTCACCTGAGATGGTATCGTAACTTCGAGATTTAAAACTTTTAAAAGTATATCATATTTTTGTTGTGAAATGCTGTTTAAATGGAGATCTATGCCACATAGATTTACATTTCTTAACATTGTAAAAATTTATTTTTGTTGTTTATTTTCTCCTCATACAGTGTATTTCTTCTAGTTCTTTTTAACCTTTTATGTCCCAAATATTTTATAATTTTATCTCATTGCTTTCATTGCAGATTTATATAACTAATAATAATAGCCAACATTTATTTAGTGCTTACTTTTGTATTAGGCTTTATTCTAAGTACTTAGTATATTTTAACTTACTTAGTCCTTCCAGTAACCCTGTGAGGTAAATTCTGTTATCATCCTCATTTGCAGATAAGAAAATCACCATTCAGTAACTTCTCCAAGGTTAAACACATAATAAATTATGATTTGATCTCAGTTTTAGCCAGATTAAACAGGAATTCTGATTCAGTCTTACTCATCTGTGAGCCTTACCCCTGTTCCTTTCTGCCTCTTAGGCAGTCAGGTGTTGGGAGCACCTGTATTGTATTGAACATTGCGCTCAGCACTGAGGATTCAGTTATGAGGAAGACCTCCCTGCCTTTAGGAAGCTCAGTGACTAATACAGTATTGGGAGTTCCTATGGGTTTTGGAGCTAGACTAGACTCCGAAGGCCACCACTCTTGGCATTAGCCACTCCTTTAACTTAGAAAACTGAGTAAAACTGTGCTGCCCTGGCAGCAACACCCTCTTTCTTGTCAGAGGACAAATGGTCTGTGAGTAGCTGCAGCAGAGAGTGGGCCAGTGTCCTTTTGTTCACACAGTTGTCCTTTATGTGGCCATGTCACTGAAGCTGTACTGAACACGGGGGAAGCGAAAGCTTGGTAGCAGCATTCTGGACATAAACAGAACTCCTACCTCTGAGCTTGTGACCCTGTCTTGTATTCAGACTTAGATTTACATGTTCTTGTAAGAGATGTTGCAATAAAGCCCTTCTAACTACAAACTCTATTATTTAAGTCACTTTCAATCAGTATGGCAAAAGGACTGCTTCATACTGCTGTATAACTTTATTGTTTACTTTTAAGTATAACCTTATCCCTTCTTTTAAAGACCTTTTCATTCTAATTGGGGAAATAGGGCAAATTCTTAAGATACATAATCTAAAACTACATCTAAATCTAAAACTAGTACCTGGTTAGTACCAAGTAAGAAGTATAGACAATTCACATTATACAGATTGAGAGCAAGGAATGATCCCAGGATCCTTGGGGTAATGACATTGTCAAAACAGCATTAAAATTTACAGAGTTGTTAGGAAGGAGAAACAATTAAAGGTCGTTGGATTTTACATTTAGAAGTTTTTTGAATTTTGAGATGCCAGTTTTAGTAGAATAGAAGAGAAGAAAATAAGATTGCAGAATATTAAAGAATAAATAGGTGAATGTAGTTTTACCTAGAAAGTGTTTCAGAAGTGAGTCTGCCCTGCTGCTAAACACATGGGCAAATTCAGGCATGTGCACGTGTATGTACATAAACACATGAATGAAGAATTTTTAGAAACACTAATTTTAAAACATGGGTTATGTTAACATTGACTCAGTAAACCACTCTTTCCAGAAATTTCATGGTGAGGAAAAAAAAGGATTGAACCATCCTTCTCACCATGTCCCCCATTCTGTCATTGATAGCTCCTTTCAAGTCTCAGCCAAGGCAGACTTCTCTAACACATGAGTCTAAATCTCTCTCTTATGTGTGCCTGGAGCAGCACCCTGTGGCTCTTTCTGTCCTGGCATTTCTCATACCGTTTTATAATACTCATCTGTTTACTGTCTCTACATGTGGACTGTCAGTATCTTAAGAACAGGGGCTAGATTTTTTTCAAGTTTGTGTACCCTAAGCACATGGCACAGTTTCTAGCATCTACTCAGTAAATGTTTGGGAAGTGAAAGATGGTAGCGCAGAGAAGTAGCCTATCAAATGATGAGTCTGTTCCAAAATGGGAATACCAATGTATGGTTTAAATAGAGGAGAAGAAACCAACAGAAAGAACAATTGAAGAGAAAAGGGGGCCTAACTAATACCAGATCAGCATCCTGGAGGATTCAGAAAGAGAGTCTTTTTTAAAAAGTCATGGGGTAAATCTCGAGAAAAAGAATAATTCCTTCTATGAAGTATTATGGCGAATGCTGTGAAATTGTTTGTAGATCAAAAATTAATAAGGGCATTTACACATGGTTCAACCTAATGTAAGAAAAATAAGATAGGATATGTGAAAGAGTCAGCATTTCAGTTGAATTTAATAAATGTTACATAGCATCTACTATGTGCCAGTGCCAGGCTGTGTGCTAGGTGCCAGATGTCTAAGGTACTGATTAGCTATGAAAAATTATGATGTCAGATGGTAGTAGGGGAAAAATTTAGAACAGCCTATATGTAGAGTATGTCAGGGCATCAACAGCAGCTAAATGTGAGGGCCATGCTGATATAAACAAATCTCTGATATGCAGAAACTATATAAAATATACTTTGTTCTCTTTTTCTAGTTCAGTGAAATAATGACGTAAAACATTGATTTTAAAACCAAATTCGAACAGAGAAGTCAGTGAAATATAGTTCAAATTCAGTTTATTAGCACATTGTTAAGATTTTTATATTATTCCAAGGCAGAGAATTGTAGGGACCTTTTATACATGGAATTCTGGATGTTCTATCTAAAATATTTTTGAATAGTCTTAATTAAGGTGCGTAACTATTTCATAAGTATATCATAACGATCATATCCCAAATATCCCCTTCACATTCACTGCCTGTTTTCAGTGTGCGGATACTAAAATATTAAGGAATATAAACCAAAAAACTGAACTAAAGCATTTCTGTATCTAAATTTTCTTGAGAATGACTTTTGAAAGTTATAAGGTAGAAAAAAGTAGATGCCATTGACATTTCAAAAGTGAATACAGTTTTTGGGCAATTCAAGCTGCCATACTGTACAAAACAACATATATAATATTGAGTAAATTTTGGCTTTCAAAGGTGACACATCATAAATATAATTATTTTGGGAGGAATTGTCAATTACGTTCAGTTTCTTTAGTCTCTTAATTTCCTTAGTCCAGAGAGTTCTACCCATCCTTAGCTAGGTTTTAAATACGTTGGTGGTTTGAGTGAATATTTTTGAGTCGCTGTTTTAGAGCAGTGCAACCCATGCACTCTATATTTATTCACATTCGATTTTTAAAACTTAACAGGAATTTTGTGTCTTTTTTACATTCTCTAGGATGCACAGACAGTTAGAACATTAACTCTCATCTCAAAAACCATTCAAACTTTGGGTAGCTGGGGGAGTCTGTCCAAAAGCAAGGTAAGTCTTTACATCTCTTGTTTTGTATTCACACTTCAGAAATGGTTTACCCTGTGATCCCTTCTCCCTCACTACTCTTTTTCAAATTAAAAACAAAGCAAAACCAAAAATACTAGGTATAGATACCAGTAGCTGTCAATTAGGTAGATATATTTTAGTCACCTGTTAAAGAAGACAAATTCATTTAAACTAATATATCTAAGAGGAGAAGGTCTAGTAAACAGATGTTAAGGCTGCCTGTTTATCTGTCTGCACCATAATCATCTAACGTCTACTGAGGAAATCTTTAGTGCCAAGCTCTTGAAATATATGATGGAATCCTTTTAGGCCTTACTCCTCAGCTTTATTAAGAATACAGCCCATTATATTCTTAGCTCTCTACTTAACATATATAAATCCTGTCTGTTTTTTTTCCTAGTCAAGTTTCAAGGAGACATTCATGTGTGAATTTTTCAAAATGTTTCAAGAAGAAGGATATATTATAGCAGTTAAAAAGGTATGATTGTTTTACTCTGGATATATTAACATTTCTTATCATATAGCATTGGGAAATAACATTTTATATTATTCCTAGGAGTCAGCCCCCAGTTTGAAAAATAATGTTTAAACTATCTATCAAATATAACAAGGCTGTATTTTTTCCCCTTTCTCCTCCCATACAACCATGGGATTTTTAGCTCTGAAATACCTAAATGAATTTTAGCTACTATTGCCAGTGTCTTAATAACAAATTACAAGTATCTAGAGTCAGGGCTTCTCAAAAGTGGCACTATTGGCAATTTGACCAGATAATTCTAGTTTGTGAGAGGCTGTCTTATACCTTGTAAGGTGTTTAGCAGCATCCCTGTCCTCTACCAGTTAGATGCCAGTAGCATGCCCCCAGTTTGACAACCAGAAATGTCTCTAAATGGTCACTGTCTCCTGAGGGATAAAATTGCCTCTGATTGAGAACCTCTGGTCTAGGGGAAAAGGCTTAATATGTACCTTATGTATAGTAGGCACTTAATTATTGAATTATTGAACATTTTATAAACACTATAGACTTATAGTAGTAACCTGAGGAAAGTTACTATAAATTAAAACGTACAGTCCTACAGTATATAATATCCTAACACAAGGCCTATAATATACAAAAATTGTGTACTTAGCATCTGGGAATATTTAAAAAGGATCTATAATTTCTTGAGTCTTCAGTTCTGAATCATTCTAAATAAAATGTAGCATTATTATAAAACCCTAAAAATTTGAAAAAAATTTATTTTGAAGTACATCTAAACTTGTCTTAAAGAAAGCACACTGTTTTATTTATCACAGCTCTAACTTAAGGAATTCAAATTAGCAAGGCTAAATTTTAAAGATTTCATTCAGTTTCTGGAGCATGGTTCACAGTTGATTGCCAAGAGTATATTTTGTGGAAGTATATTTGTGCTTTTTTTGTACTTTTAAAATTCTTACAGGGACTTAGTATATGAAAGTGATGATTTACAAAATTAAAGCTAGTTGGAATTTTTTTATCTAGAATAGTGCAAGTTCAACCAAAAATGTTTTAAGCGACCATTGAAGGCTTTTGAGGAGAAAGTCTTTTAGAAGAATGGGCAAAGAAAAAGCTGCCCTTTTATTGATAGGACATTGTTGAAACAGTTGTGAGACAGTGTAGGCAGACTTTTGTTGGCAAGATTATGATGTACTGTCTTTTGTTTTAGGATTGTTTTTCCATTTTTTTATGACCTAGGCAATCGTAGTATCTGATTTCATTTTTTTTTCCTGATAAAATCAGAATGTGTAAAGTTGATAAGGTCAATGGAGAAAGCATTTAAGCGTGTCAGTTTAGTCTGTTCCCGATCCACCCTGAGTCACCCACTTACATTCTCTTGGACTATCACCATAGTATGTCTCCTTTACTGATTTGCTTCTAGATTCCTAAACTAGCATAGAATATTTTGCCCTAATATAAGAGTTTTCTTTATTATTCACTAACTAAGTCTGGATATGTGCAATGTAATAAATTGCAAAAGTTTATGAAGCCCAATTTCACATTTTGAATTGTTCTCACTAGTGATATTGATCACTGCTCCAGAAAAAAATAGGTTATAACTCTGAATCATATACTATTTCCACAGAGTTTAGGAAAGGTATCCTGGATTGGTCTGTAAACACAATGACCATATAATTTAGTGTCCAAACCAAGATACTTTCAAGAGTAAAAAGTTGTGGTACTGATTATATTGGGACCACAGTTGTAGATAAGGAAAGCCCTGAGCAAACTGGGACCTATAGTCACCCTGCACATAGTCTATCTTAATTATTCTGTATTCTTTCACTTCATTTAACTGTATTTACCCTATAGTTCCTTATAAAATATAACAAATAATGTAACAATTATCATAAATAATAAATATTTGTCAAATAAATAAATCAGTGCCTTCAGGCAAAACTAAGAAATGAAATAGTCAGATGTCTGTTACACTACATTAGTGGGTTGGTCCACCTGTAAGAGCTGAAGATAAGATAGGATATTTCTTTAGTTCCTTTGGATACTTTTTCTGTATCACATATATATAATGCAAAAAGAAACTCTACTCTTGTTCTTTCACTTACCAAGATTTTTTTCCAGCAAACTAGAAGTGAACATTCCATTGGAAAACTCTCAAGTGTGCGTTCTGGTGGATGATCTATAGCCAGTTTTAGGAGAAAATGGCTGTGCCTACAAATTTCTACTTTACATTAGACACTGGTGCCTCAGTCTCATTTATATTGGAATGTACTTTGTTTTTTGTTTTTTGTTTTTTTTTTAAGTCCTGAATGGGACAACATAGAAAAGTATAAAGAAAAAAGCAAGGATGTTCATTTATGGGACAGAATAGGATTCCTCTCTAAAAACAAAAATTGTTCCTCAAACTACTGACTTCCCTTTCCCATGAAAGCCACATGCCAGGAAACTCTTGACCTGTCAAGGTAGCATATTTGTGAAGCTAAATACTCTTCACTGGGGGGCTTGCCATTCATTGGTAGAGTGGGGTACTCCAGTTTTTCTTGAGCCACCATATTCACATGTTCTACATAGGAAGTTTATAAATGGTGATTAGATTTTAGGTTATTCCAGAGAACCTAGTTACACTTGAGTGATAACTATGGAATACTGTCTCTGAGGGCTAAAGCCAATTATGTATAATAGAAATCAGCAAACTCTTTTTCTGTAAAGGGCCAGTAAATAAATATTTTAGGCTTTGCTGGCCTCATAGGGCTCTGCTACATAATTCATAATTTTTATTTTTGTTTTACAATGCTTTAAAAATGTAAAAACTATTCTTAACTCATGGGCCTTACGAAAACAAGCTACAGGTTGAATTTGGCCCTGCAAGCCATAGTTTGGTAGTTCTTGACTTAGCGATTCACTGTTCTGTATCTAAAATCTTTGGGACCAGAAGTATTTCAGAATTTAGTTTTTCAGTTTTTAAAAATAATAAGTATATGCTATGTCTTAGATAATATTCTCAGTGGGGCTTGGGGCTATATGCCATAATCAAACTTACTAATATTTATGTAGCACAATGTATGAGTATTTACACTAAGTAGATAAATACAGACTATAAATAATAGCCCAGTGCCAGTTAAGATTAAGTTATAACCCCCAAATTAGTTGACTGTAAGTCGAAACAAAAAACTATTTATATTCAAAGCTTTATAGATTTTGGAATTGCAGTTAAGAAATTATGGATTGAATTATTTTTACAAGGAATATATTCTGGGTTTTACGTAATTTAAGAATAAACTTTTTAGAATACTGTCATGTGTAAATTAGGGACTTCCTCTACAATTAAATGTGTTTTGCTTTATGAATTACAGTTATGTATATTCCTTAATAATAACCTCACAATATTATCAGTGACATTTAAATAAGCTCAATTTATGATGTATCATCACAAATTGTAATATTTGCCTATTTTTCCATTTAGTTCTTAGATGAAATTTCATCCACTGAAACTAAAGAGTCCAGTGGTACGAGTGAGCCTGTGCACCTGAAAGAAGGGTAATTTAATGAAATTAGACATTAAAGTCATGTTTTAGTGTAGATGTTAAGTAAGTACAATGAGAATGGGTCTGGAAGTGAGGAAATCTGGGTTTTTGTTTTCTGCTAGAACTGCCTGATTAACGTCAATTAGGTAAGTGACCCTCACTATCCTATAACTTTATGCCAGATGGGCATTATTCCTTGTCTGTACAATCCTAGAGTTGTTTTGCAAATATAATGAGAGTATGGTATTAGTCCTTTGAAAAGGTAACAGCAGTATTCAGTCTTAAAGTAGTGTTAGCATTGGAAGTTAAGGGTTGGAAAATCACTCATTTGACCCTTTTAGTTATGGATAGCACAGTTATAAATATTAAATTAATTAAAGGCTTTATTCCCGTGGTATGGCCAAAAATAAATGCAAAATTTATAGATGGCAAAGGCATTTTTATTTACTTAATATAATCTTACACAGCTTTTCATATCATTTAAAAATAAAGGACAATTTTTTGTTTTGGATTAACTATTTTAATATTTGTAACTAAATGTTTAACATCTGTTTTGGCAGTGAGATGTATAAAAGAGCTCAGGGAAGAACTCGGATTGGAAAAAAGAATTTCAAGAAACGATGGTTCTGCTTAACAAGCAGAGAGCTCACCTACCACAAGCAGCCAGGTAGTTGTGTTTATGCTTTATTGTGGGGTAGTTTCCTGGTTCTTAGTGAAGATTTCTTTTTTTGCTGCTTAATGTGACTCTAGTAAACCTTTTCACTAATATTACTATAGTTTATAGTTTCTCACAGTGATGCACACACACTAGGAATGTAATAAATATTTGACAAGTGACCATGTAAGTTACATATGTTTCACACATGCTCCATTTTTTTAAAATCCCTGGTAAATCGCTGCTATTATAACCAATATATAAGGAACAACATTTAGACTTCTTAGAACTTAAAAGTTTCTTTAACTCTCAGAGCCAAATTTATAAGAATCAACATCTAATAAATGAGTGTTGTAGTAGTTTTCTGGATAATATCAACCAAAAATTCTCCAGTCATACCATAGATTGTGATTCCTATAAAGTTATCAGATTCATTCTAGACTGTTGACCAAGCCAACTCCAAAATGGATATTTTAATGATTTACTTCCTGAGAAAGCACAAATCGGCTATCTGGGTAAAGAAAACCATCTTTCTACAGTATGATTTGAGGGCTTCAGAGAGGCAAATTTGTCTCTCAGTGGACTGATACAGTGCTTAAAATCTCCACCTTTTATGTTTATTTCTTTGGGGTAAAGTATTATCTGTAGATGGCCATTAGCTTCTTCTGATATCTTAGCAAGAAGAACTTAGTATCTAGGTTATAGATCACATATAATAGAATCCTTTTTATTCAAAGTGATCAGGATCCAAAAATGTTCACTTAACCAAAAAGGTCAGTTAAAGCAAGAATTATTTAAAAACAAACAAAGAGATGTATACGTATCTTAAATATTTATATATTTGTTTATCAATCTTTTGATGGACAGCCAAGATCTGTTCTTAGAATATAGAACTATGGATTGCCCCTCTTTCTTGCGTAGTTATACCCCTAATGCATCAGTTTTCAGGTTGATTTCTCCAAAGTGAAGCTAGAACTTAAATACTTGAAAAGTAATCCAAGTACAGAATCTTTTTTATATTTTCATGATATTCATCCTAATCTTTTACAGCTGTCTCACCCCCATGTACATTAACCTTATTTGTGTGGGTGTGGGTCTCCTGTTTTGAAGCTTTTCAGAGTACTTGCCTGATTTTCAAATAAATAATAAACCTCTTAGTAAGGGGCACTTGTCACTTTACATATTTTTCAGCAAATTATAATTGCAACATGGAAACTGGAATAAATAGGTTTGGAAACAAACCCAATGGACTTGGTAAGCAAAAAAGCCTAATCAATGGAACAGAAGGTTGTAGGCTTAGTAGTAGTGTAGCAACTGCAAGTATTCAGCATCCCATGCACATCATTTGATATGTTTTACAGAAGAAGTGGAGAGTCTTAGTTAATCCATCAAATCTGTTAGGCATAGAAAATCTCTTAAGAGAACCTCTGCTATAAATTTTGAAATGATAAAACAAACACCAGACATAGGGTACTTTCAAGAGAATGTAAACTCAGTTAAGTAGAGTGCTTCTTGAAGAGTAGTGATGTTAAATATTTTTTGTTTCATAATTTCTTTGAATGGCCTAGTCAGAATGACTGTATATGTCCATATATATTAGTAAGACCTAAGAAACCAATTGCTTTTTGTTTTTAGGCACCCAAATAATTTTTATGGCATATAAATATTCAAATGACTAAACATAAATAGGCTGGCTACAAACTTGCCCTTCCAGACGGCATGTTTTAAGCTAAACATATTTTGAATGTTGTAGAAGCTATAGCTTATATTGATGTTATATATAAATGTTCTCACATATATAGTGACATTTAAAAAACAGCAGTCTTAATCTGCTAATTATGTTTACATTAACAATACATTGATATAAAATGTAAGTTAGTCAGTCTTCATGAATAAATTAGCTATTTGTCATTTAAAGCATTTTCTAATTTGAGCTAGTGTTCTAAAGTCTTTTTTGGTTTAAGAATCATATGATAGCTTTGGACCCTTTTCTCTAGAAAAATGCACATACAAACTAAACCGAACATTTTGCACATAACTTCAGTGAGTTCGGAGACCCAAAGTCCATTCACAGTTCTCAAGAACCTCTGTTCTAGCCAGTGCTTTTGTAAGAATAAAATTTTGCAGAATGATTAGACTGCTCTAAATATAAAGTAGAGATATTAGAAGTTACATTGTTTTCAAGCCCTAAGAAATTTAACATGATTTTGGAGGAGTGAGCACTAATATATGAAGTTGTGAGATTATTTACCAAAGCCTACAGTTTTAAGCGACCATGCTTGTTGCTTTAACTATTTTGATGGATTTTTCCAAAATGTATTACATGCTTCCCTGCCTTCTAAAAAAGAGTTCATTGAACGTAAGTTAACATTTTCTAGATGACTTGGGGCTATCATTGATAATATTAATTATTATATAGTGCTCTGATTTAGTGATGTTTTCAGGGCTGCTTATGGGTATATGCAGCTTTTTACTCCCCAGCTAAATGCCTTGGACTGCTATTATGCTTTTTTGTGTGTTTTTTTGTTTGCTTTATACAGTTTTTCTCTATCCCCTTTATGTTTAGGCTGTCACCTTAAATTTCTTACGCCATCAGTGAACCATAATGTAACATCTCACTTCCACCTCCATCACCCACTTCCATTTTTTACTGCTAATATACTGTGAGTGAGGATATGGGTACTCTGTATATTAAAGTTATGCATAAGATTAAAAGTCTTTGAAGACTTCAGAACTTTATGAATAAAATGAAATGCATGGCCTTTGGATTCTCTGGTTGTTCAGCAACTTCCTGCTTACTTCCTGTTTTCTTGCTGCTTTCTGGGTAGACAAGACTGCTAGTTAAGTCCATCTCTACACTTACTATGTGACTTTGGTGTCTGAAAGAGTGCCTCCCAAATTTTCTGTGACATAGCTCTAAATCATTGAATCTTTCACTCTATCATACTCTTACCGCCACTAGTATTCTGAATTTTTCTACCATTTAGAATCAAATAATACAGCCTTTTCCTAACTTACTAGAAAAGAAGTTAATAGAATTTTCTCAATTTTAAGGGTTTTTCTCAAATAGATTATTAAATTTTTGATGCCTGCTTAGGTAATCACTAATAAGCAACAGTAAACAACAAAACTTCAATACAACTAAATTAACGTGTGGTGGATGAAAATTATAGGGCACTCAGTCAGCTATCAGTCATGATTACCTTGACAGTCTTTTATGGACCCGTGTGTTTGTGATTATGGTTTTATATTGCTATATTGTAGTGCAGTCATCTTCTACAAGTAAAAGTCTCCAAGTTGTATGCCAGAACTAAATGAGTTATTGATGTTCTAGCCTCTGCCTGTCTCATCCAGCCTCATCTTTTGCATTCGCTGTATGTCACTTTACCAGACTAGCTCTTGCAATTCGTTTAACTTGTATTCTTTTACATACATGCTTTTGTGTGTACTTTACCTAGAAATCCCTTTCTTCTTCACCAGTGTAATTTATTTTCCTGTAAGCCTCAAATCAACTGTTAGCTCTTTACGGAATTCATTCATAAGCCTCTACCCACCTCAGTTGAGTTATTCTTACTATGTTTCTTTATCACCTTAGTGATAACTTCTGTCACACTGTGTGGTCCTTTTCTCTGTCTCTTCACCTAGTCTCTCAGATTTTCAAAGGTGGAGATCATGTATTTACTGCCTTCATTAAGGCACTTAGTAAATGTTTTTAATAAATGATATTCTTCAAAGAAGACCATATATTCTAGATATGGTTTTATCTGAATTACTGTAAGAACCACAACTCTAGGCTTCTGAAATTTTCACCAAGCATACTAATAATAGATTATTAACAAATTTATCTCTGAAATTCCTTTCTGTGTTCTCCAAAGTTGATTAGATATTGTCTATTTTATAGGAGACCTGACATACTCAGGTACATACATACAGCCTACATAACTTCTGTGTGATAGCAAATGTTCTAGCTCATATAGCATGTGGACAATATAAAGGAAACTTCCATGGTGTTTTAAACAGAAATCTCAATATATTTGGGTTGACTTGGTTTTCACCTGCTCATATTTTCACACAGGGCTCTGCAGTATTTTTTTCTTTGATAACTAAAGACCGTCATTGTTGATTCAGTCATGCATTCATTCACCAAATATTTTATTAAGTGTCTACTATGTTCCAGACACTGTTCTAGGCTCTGGAGAAAACAGAAGTGAACAAAACACACCAAAATCCTTGTCCTTGTAGATCGTATAGTTTCGTAGTAATAGACAATAAACAAAAACCAATTATATAGTGTGTTGGATGATTATAAATGAGATAGACAAAAATAAAGCAAAGAAGGAGAATAGATAATGGTGGGTTCATTGAGGAGATTTGCAATATTAAAAATTCTAGCCAAGGAAGGCTTCAGTGAGAAAGTGACATTTGAGAAAAGGCTTAAAAATAATGAGGCACTTTGTTATGTGAATGTTCGGGGTAGTAGTAATGCAGACATAGCTAACAGCAGCCAGTAAAAGGCTGTAAAACAGAAACATACCTGAAGTATTCAAGAGACAAGAGAAAGCTTCATGGCTAGAAAAATAAATGAGTAAGGGAGTAATCGTAGGAAATGAGGTAAAAAAATCATGGGGAAATCAGACATTACAGGGCTTTGTGGGCCATTGGAAGTCTTTTACTTTGAGTAAGATGAAAAGGCATTAGAGTTTTAAGCAGAAGAATGACATCATTTGACTTGTTTTAATAGGATTAATCACTCATGCCACATGAAGTGCTGTGAGAATAGAATGCAGGGCACAAGGAGCCCAGTTAAGGGGCTGTTGCAGTAATCCAGGGGAGAGAAGATAATGGCTTGAACCAGTTGGTAGCAATGGAGGTGGTAAAAATGACTC
>NW_011888816.1:6313388-6322900 GCF_000151845.1 Pteropus vampyrus | reverse complement strand
CTACAAGTAAAAGTCTCCAAGTTGTATGCCAGAACTAAATGAGTTATTGATGTTCTAGCCTCTGCCTGTCTCATCCAGCCTCATCTTTTGCATTCGCTGTATGTCACTTTACCAGACTAGCTCTTGCAATTCGTTTAACTTGTATTCTTTTACATACATGCTTTTGTGTGTACTTTACCTAGAAATCCCTTTCTTCTTCACCAGTGTAATTTATTTTCCTGTAAGCCTCAAATCAACTGTTAGCTCTTTACGGAATTCATTCATAAGCCTCTACCCACCTCAGTTGAGTTATTCTTACTATGTTTCTTTATCACCTTAGTGATAACTTCTGTCACACTGTGTGGTCCTTTTCTTTGTCTCTTCACCTAGTCTCTCAGATTTTCAAAGGTGGAGATCATGTATTTACTGCCTTCATTAAGGCACTTAGTAAATGTTTTTAATAAATGATATTCTTCAAAGAAGACCATATATTCTAGATATGGTTTTATCTGAATTACTGTAAGAACCACAACTCTAGGCTTCTGAAATTTTCACCAAGCATACTAATAATAGATTATTAACAAATTTATCTCTGAAATTCCTTTCTGTGTTCTCCAAAGTTGATTAGATATTGTCTATTTTATAGGAGACCTGACATACTCAGGTACATACATACAGCCTACATAACTTCTGTGTGATAGCAAATGTTCTAGCTCATATAGCATGTGGACAATATAAAGGAAACTTCCATGGTGTTTTAAACAGAAATCTCAATATATTTGGGTTGACTTGGTTTTCACCTGCTCATATTTTCACACAGGGCTCTGCAGTATTTTTTTCTTTGATAACTAAAGACCGTCATTGTTGATTCAGTCATGCATTCATTCACCAAATATTTTATTAAGTGTCTACTATGTTCCAGACACTGTTCTAGGCTCTGGAGAAAACAGAAGTGAACAAAACACACCAAAATCCTTGTCCTTGTAGATCGTATAGTTTCGTAGTAATAGACAATAAACAAAAACCAATTATATAGTGTGTTGGATGATTATAAATGAGATAGACAAAAATAAAGCAAAGAAGGAGAATAGATAATGGTGGGTTCATTGAGGAGATTTGCAATATTAAAAATTCTAGCCAAGGAAGGCTTCAGTGAGAAAGTGACATTTGAGAAAAGGCTTAAAAATAATGAGGCACTTTGTTATGTGAATGTTCGGGGTAGTAGTAATGCAGACATAGCTAACAGCAGCCAGTAAAAGGCTGTAAAACAGAAACATACCTGAAGTATTCAAGAGACAAGAGAAAGCTTCATGGCTAGAAAAATAAATGAGTAAGGGAGTAATCGTAGGAAATGAGGTAAAAAAATCATGGGGAAATCAGACATTACAGGGCTTTGTGGGCCATTGGAAGTCTTTTACTTTGAGTAAGATGAAAAGGCATTAGAGTTTTAAGCAGAAGAATGACATCATTTGACTTGTTTTAATAGGATTAATCACTCATGCCACATGAAGTGCTGTGAGAATAGAATGCAGGGCACAAGGAGCCCAGTTAAGGGGCTGTTGCAGTAATCCAGGGGAGAGAAGATAATGGCTTGAACCAGTTGGTAGCAATGGAGGTGGTAAAAATGACTCCCATTCTGGACCTGTTCTGGAAGATTGCACTCACAGAGTTTGCTAGAGAAGCAGATATCGAGAGTGAGAGAAAGGCAAGACCCCCATCCTGCCCAGCACTATTTCTTATATAACATACTTCTTCTTTTTTTTTTTTTTTCCTGGATTCAGTATTTATTTTGCAGGAATACTTTCTTAAGGAATTCTTTCACGTAGACGTAATGGCTGATAAATTTTCTGAGTCCTTGCATATTTAAAATGCCTTTGTTTTACCCTTACTCTTGAATGATAGCACTGCTTGACAGCCCAGTAAGCATCCTTGCTGCTTTAGCCTGAGACATATGCCTCTGTTGACTGCTGCTTAGCACTAACTGGAGGTTGTGGGGGAAGGGGACCTAATTTCTTCTTGGCCCAGCTGTTCCACTTGCCGCTCACCTACTAATTGTCCTGATGTATGTCTGAGTGTGTCCATTGACTCTGGCTTGAAGCTGTCTCCTAACCAAGCAGTCCTACTTTTGAAGGTGCAACTTTCTTCATTTCATTCCTTCTCCACCTCACCCCCCTCCCTTGGCCATAATTTGATTTTGTCTGCTTCCAGGAGTCTATTCTTATTTTCCCATGCACTTGTGATTTGTATTTGTTGAATTTAACTGTCATTTCTTCAGGAAAGTTTTCTCTAACCACCCAATTTAAAGTAACTTCCCAGTTACTGTCTATCACATCACCTCAGGTTGTTTTCATTATAGCATTCATCTCTGCCTAATATTTGTCTTTTGTCTGTCTTTCCAGACCTAAATGTAAACTTCATTAGGGGCCTTATATGTTCTATTTACTGCTATATCCTAAGTGGTTAGAACAGTGTCTGGTATGTGGTAGACATTCAATGTATGACAGTTGAACTAAATGATTTTATGTTTGTTTTTTTTTTTAAATTATATGTTACATCTGCTTGAATTACACAATTTTGGATTTTATACCAGGAACAAGGCTTAAACAAATATTCTGTGTTAACCTCTCTGTTCAGGACAGAAAACCTTTATTAACAAAATCTTTGATCAAAAAGTTACACGTTAAACCATGGACTAATAACATAAAATGTCAGGGTCTTACCTCTAGCACATCAATCCATATGTCATTGAAACAAAGTTTGGAAGGGGGGCATAGTAAAGCTTTGGTTATCTAAGAACAACATTACAAAATAACCAGAAAAAGTCATAATTCTATTTGTTTATAGTTTCTATAACCATATAAGATCACATGTCATATTATTATGGAGCTCCTTCAGCAAACCCAAATTACCAAATTCTTAAATTAGGTTAAAAAGTCACTCTACCAAATAAAATTTTTAGTTTTGTTTCCTCTATTTCTTAGAGTAAATTTGTAAAGCTCTAGTCAGCTGAGGTAATATGTGATACTTATGAACAGTTTTTCAATGTAAAATCATTTGGGGGGTTAATCCCTTAATTAAAGATTGGAAAAACAGAAAAATCCACTTAGGTATAGTCAGATTCACTGCTCATGTAATAATAACTCTATGAAAAAAACTTGCATTTCTTAGCAAGTTTTGAGCAGGCCTCTATTGCTAAGTATTTTATTCAGTCCCCATATAATGTTATAAAATATAACATTTTTATTTTCTACATAGTTATCAAATTCTTGCATTTTTCCTTGAAAATGCTTTAATTTATATTGGGAAAAAAAAGTCCTTTAATAGAAAACAATCAAAATTCATCTGTTTCATAAAACAAAGAATATATATGTGCCATTTGGAAATCTGTAGGTTACTTATACTCCTGTCCCATCAAATGGATGAACTTAAACCTTACAGAATTAGCCTCTCTCATCTTTATAATTCCGAAGGAAATTATTTTAATTTTGTCATACTTCTTTTATTAGGGAAGGATGCAATTTACACAATTCCAGTGAAAAACATTCTTGCTGTGGAAAAACTGGAAGAGAGCTCTTTCAACAAGAAAAATGTAAGTGTCAGAAATAAAGCTTTTTAAACTGCATATATTACTTAGTTGAAAATTTTCAAGAGATTGGTTGTTTTAGTATTTGCCATTAAGCATTAATATTTTATAATTGCTGGTTAAAACTGTCTTAAAATTGTCCATTATTGTTGATGCCTTGTATAATCTGCCTAGACTATTAAGTTAAAGGTACTTTTCTCAATATTACCTTATTAAATGTTAGTAATGTAATCTCAACCAATCTGTGCTGTCTTATCTTTGGCTGTCACTCAGTGTATACCATTTTACTCAAGCCAGCCAAGTTGATTTTCTTGTTTCTCTATATTTTCCCACTGCTTTGCCTTTACTCATACTTTCTCTTTCATTTGGAATTCCTTCCCTTTATTCCGTTTATATTGTAGTCGATTACTTTGGGCATGTTTGGCTTTTAAAAATTACATAATGTGACTCAGATTGTCTTTGAGGCTAACTTGTTTGAAAAGTAACAGTTCATAAGATACCTGAGCAGCAGTTACCTAGCCAAGCAAATTATATTTCTGTTATATACCTTTTTCTGTTTTGTACTGTGTTGGTTTTTAGACTGTCACTAACTTTTTATCTTAATTGCCTATGAAGATGTTCCAAGTAATACATACGGAGAAACCACTCTATGTCCAGGCAAATAATTGTGTAGAAGCTAATGAATGGATAGACGTACTCTGCAGGGTGAGCCGATGCAATCAGAACAGGCTCAGTTTTTACCATCCCTCTGCGTATCTAAATGGCAGCTGGCTCTGCTGTCAGGAGACCAGTGAAAGTGCTCTCGGCTGCAAGCCATGTACTGCGTAAGTTTCTTTCTGATTAAAAAAGCAATGTTTTAAATATGGTATATCTATACAATAAAATGTTATTCAGCCAGAAAAGTACTGATATACGCAACAATACACATGAACCTTGTAAACAAATGAAAGAAGCCAGACACAAAGACTATTTACTGTATGATAACATTTATATAATAGGTAAATTCATAGAGTCAAAATAGAAAGCAGTTGTGAGGGGCCGGTGGGAGGATGTAGAGTGCTAATGGATACAGGATTTCTTTTGGAGTTTTGAAAATGTTCTCAAATAAGTAGTAGCTGGCCCAAAGCAGGAAAAAAGGGCAATGTGTAAGTAGATGAGCAAACCTGAGCAAGAGATCAAGGAAGAAGGGCTTAGCATTCTCTTTTTTAATTGTGCAAAACAGCCACTGTTGCCCTGTAGACGTAAGGAACGTATATATTGCTCTTGTGATGAAACATAGATTATGAAAATGACTTCACTTTAAAATTACCTCCTTTTAATTAGAGTCACATAATGACCAGACCGCTCTTCGCCCTGTTTAATTACAAAATGAGACTAGATTTCTGAGGTTCTTTCTGCAAAATTCTGTGGTTTTGTTTTTTTTTGTCTCAAACTGTCAAAAGTCTTTGGCATATTAACAAAGTAAAATTTTTCCAATGTCTTTAATTTCATTTTTACCATAGAGGTGTCCCTGCAGACATCCAAATAGATATTGATGAAGACAGAGAAACAGAAAGAATTTATTCCCTTTTTACCCTCAGTTTACTTAAGCTACAGAAAATGGAAGGTAAATGTACAATTAAATTATTTGTATATAAGCATCATCCTTAATTACCAATTTCTGAAGTATTGCTTTGGCATTTTCTTAATGTTGAAAATACTCATAGATTTACCAAAATGTTACTTTATATGACAAAGTTGACAAATTCCCAAAGAGGATGTTTTTCATAAATGTTCATGAAGTAAAAACTACTGTTTTTGCATAAATGTGATCATAATAACATGAATGTATTTGGGTTATCTATGTATTTCCAGGGGAAATCTCCCCAGCTTGAGACACTTGAAAAGTTCTTATTCATACTACAAATTACATTTATGGAATATAGTTGTCTGATTAGAGATTTTGCTGCTCCTTATAGAGGCGTGTGGAACTATAGCAGTCTATCAAGGACCACAGAAAGAGCCTGATGATTACTCTAACTTTGTAATTGAGGATTCTGTAACAACCTTTAAGACAATTCAGCAAATAAAAAGCATCATAGAGAAGCTAGATGAACCTCATGAAAAGTATAGGAAGAAAAGATCAAGTAGTGCAAAATATGGGAGCAAGTAAGTATTTTTAAGATACTTTAAATGTGTTTTTAAACATAGTTCGAGATTGCCTCATCTTCTCTGTATTCACACCTGAATTGCAGGCCTCTTGCTTACCTTCATTTATGAGGACCCAGCTCAGAACCTTTTCTCCTGTGCAAGAGTTTCCTTGGCCACTCACATAGTGATCTTTGACTTTTCAGTTCTGGTATCATCTCCTTATGTTGGTACTTTATCACCACTTTTAATGTTATATTCCAATGTACTTCATTAAACTGAATACTCAGTAACTTGTTACTTTTATTTTGTTTTGATTCTTCTTCCTTCCTAACATCTCTCACAGTGCCTTATACATACTATGTACTAAAAAAAAATTTACTGTAAAAGTGCCAGAAGCATTTTATAGTAGATTTTTTGATCCATCTCAAATGTAAATGGATACTACAAGCTAACATTTATTAGGAGCTTATTCTTGCACCAGGCACTATACTTAGTATTCTACATCATATCACTTAAATTGTTATTAGCAACAAGTAACAAAATCCCAATTGAAGCATCTTAATAAGAAATTTTTTAATCTCACAAATTAAGTTCTAACTTATACATTTGGTTAGTTCACCAGCCCAACACTGTCATCAAGGACCATTCTGGCCACTCAGCCATCTTCAACAAGATTTCTTTCTTCCTCAGGCTTGTCCCCTCGTGATCGCAGATGGGCTATAATAGTTTAGAGCTTCACATTTTTATATAATAGTGTCCAGAGGCAAAAAGAACTGTTTTCTTCTAAGAGAAAAGAACCTTACTTAAAGTTACCTGGAATAGGGCTGCCTAGTACTAGCACTAGGATCAGAATTTTGTTTACATCGAAGTAAATAGGTTGAGGATGGTTCTCAACCAGCAAATAAGTGTTTGCTACGATATACTCTCTCTCGTTGATCTTCACATCAGCCCAATGTGGTTATATTCCCATTTTACAGCTAGAGAAACTGAGGCCCAAGTTCACACAGCTGATCAGTAAGGGGATTTTGAGTCCTGGCCCCACACTTTCAAGTATTCTTCTAAAATTTTGTGGTGTAATAATTGTATTTGTGATTTGTGAACAGTAAAACTCAGTTCAGCAGGTGTAAATGTTTCTGTTCTCCCTGGACAGAAGGCTTAGTACATTAAACAGGCTATTGTAGCATCCTAATCCTGTCTTCTCTACATGAGAGTAATTGGTTCTCTTCCAAAAGCAGTCATGCAGTTTTGGAGCCCCAGGAGGTTTCCATGTGATGTCCTAGCCAGTGCTTGACCATTTTTCTTAACAATAGCTCCCCCTCATACCCACACACACTGTACCTCTTCCCAGCTTTATTTTTCTCTATTAAAAAATACCAGTCTCTCTTGTAGTAGTATTTTACTTGTTCATAATGTTTTCCCTAATTCCAAAATATAAGCTCCATTAGGGCAAGGGTTCTGTCTGTTTTGTTCACTACTGTATCCATACCTTCTGAAATAGTACCTGACATTTAATAGGTGATCAGTAAATACTCATCGAATTAATGAAATAAGACTTAGTGTGAAAGATTATCATTGGAAAATTATAAATACTTGATACTATGAAATACGTGTTACTTTTTTAAATGTTAAATTTTTTCACTTTCGAAAAATGATTTTCTATTGTTATTTTCTAGGGAAAATCCAATCGGGAAAACATCTTAGAGTTTGACCAGTTGATTCAGAAGAACTGGAAAATATTCTTGTTGGAATTATTCAGTTCATCATATATTTTGTTCATAGTATTTAAGGATGAACATTGGCTTCACATTGTATTTAATATTTAATAATTGAAATTAACTGTTTGGGAATCTGGTGTTGATGTATTACTAAAGAATTTGAAGCCCAAGATTCTCTTCATATCTTGTATGTCAAAAGCCATGTTTCTGTAACTTCTTTTTAATAGACAAAATCTTCCTGAAGAAGCTTTGTAACAAAAGGAAAACTCTGTAGCAAGAAACCATCTCTTCTTGTGACACTCTGTGTTCTGTGGACTTTTCACTACCATTAGTGCCTGCTCTATACTGCCGACATCTCGTTTTATTAGAAAATCCCAGTCCATGACGACTCAGAGCTTGCCCTTTAGCTCACCTAGACCCTCCCTCTTCAAAAAAGAAAAAAATATAAAAGATTTTCCTTTGGTCCATTAATCATTACAGATTACATTAAGGGCAGTAACAGAAACTTTAGAAAACTGCCAGAGTATCCTTCAAAGTTGGTAGATCCTTTTGCCTATTTGAAGATGTAAACAGAACTCAGATAGGAGGAATCAGGGAACATGTACTGTTGTGTGTGTCTTGTTTACATTTGGGATGAGTGATGGCAGATAAAATGAGACCACTAAATTTTTTTTCATTGTTTTAAATATCAGGTACTCATTTCCTTGATCTGAGAGTTCTGGTTAACATGACTTCTAAGGACATCTCTTCTGAAAAAGAAGAGAAACAGTGAAAGAAGGTGGTGGGAAATCACTTGATTTCACCTGTTATTCCATGTTCTTATAAGGGCCATCATAGGGACGCCCACCTCCTAGTGTGACTATTATTGAGTTGAGAGCCAATTCAAGAACAGTCACTTGGCGCACTTTAATAATCTGGGTTGCCCCAGATTATACTTTAGATACTCTGTGGTATCTAATCTTTATGATCAGTTGAATGATCAATGTTTAAGTCTAGAAATAGTACTTTCTTGAAAATGTTTATATTTCATTGCTGTTTCCTTATGCCCTGCTAGCCAAATGGAATTTGGGCAAGCAACTGTTTGAATCCTATTTTTCCCTAATAATTTACTTTTATCCTAAAAACCATAACTGTAAATAAGCAGTCGAAGCAAGTTGCCACCTTGAATTAAGAGGGATACACTTTGCTTCATCAGTATTAAAAACTATGGTACTCTTATTTTGTCTTTTTAAAATCAAACATTTTCTAAATGTGGTACTTTGAACCTTAGAGTATTTACATGTTTCTTTTTAATACTGTGACTTAGTAATGTAAGTCTAGCTAGTAGTGCTTTTTTTGTTGTTGTTTATTTCCCTGAGCATAAGCTATATTTTAATATACACTTTGCCAATTATTATTGGCAAGTAATTGTTTTTAAATTATATTGTTACTCTGTAGTTATTTTTCAAGACCATTGGCACGCAATCAAAGTTATTCTATAAATGATTATAACTGAGCAATGTATTTCTCTAAATGACTTGTAAAAATCAATTAGTTTTATTTAAGAAACAGTCCTAGTCTACATTATGATAGGTTGTTCCTGGCCCATTTTAAAGATTTCTGTTTGAAAGAGTCCTTTAAATTTTATGAGCTTGTAGATTCTATAAAGTACACTGATTTATAAAGGTGAAGGAATTTAACCATTTAATTTCTTATTGTTGAATTTCATTCAGATTGAAATTTCCTTCTAAGAGTCTCTGAAACATCTACCTAAAAAGGACATGTGAGCATTGCCAGGTACCACTCATTACTCTTTAGTGGTTTTTTTAGTCTTCTGCTATTTTTTTTTCAAGGTAAAAAGAATATTCTTCTAATATTTATAATATCAAATCCCCAGTTATGATTGTTTTTTTTTTTTTTTTTTTTTTTTTTTTTTTTTTTTTTTTTTTGTTTTGTTTTTAGGCGAGGCAACCCTTGGTTAACCTCACAGATTGCCAGCTTACAGTCCCTTATATTTTTATTTTTATGCCTACAGCACCTGGTCTTCCTAGGTGGTCTCCCATCCAAGTACTAACCAGGCCCAGCCCTGCTTAGCTTCCGAGATCAGACAGGATTGGGCTTGTTCA
>NW_011888816.1:6307751-6312448 GCF_000151845.1 Pteropus vampyrus | reverse complement strand
TTTTATAACTTGGAAATTAATATGTTGCTAGTAAATATTGGTTTTTACAGTGTCCAGCTTAAAAATGTAAGTTATCAAAACTTAATGTAGTGAATTTGTGTAACCATGTTGTATTGTTGAGAATGTATTTTTATTTAAATTTTATTTTCTTATCAAGAGTATTATAAAAATTAAAACTTTTGTAACTGTCGCTTGGAAATAACTCAAATAAATTACAAGAAGCCTGTCTGTTCTTTGTGAGACCTTAGTTTCTTTTTTTCTTTTTTTAATTATTTTTTTAAAATTTTAATTAAGTTTATTGGAGTAACATTGGTTAATACTATTATATGATTTTCAGGTGTACATTATCATTTGACATCTGTATATTCTATTGTGTGTTTACCGAGAGCTTACTTTCTTACTGATTTAAGAATTCTTGTTTAAAATTATTGTACCTTGCCTGTTAGTAAGGGAATAGCAGAAGTGAGAAATCCTCAGTTATGAAGAAGAACAAAGCAATCTGGAAAGGACTCAGTATTCTTGCGTTTAACTAGAGTGACTTTTGATGGACTGTGGTGGTTATTTGCTTATTCATTCAACAGACTTTTCGGAGGGCCTACAATGTGCATGCAGGATCCTGTCATTCCCTAGAGCCATGTCCAGTGTGCGGGAATATATTCCATTCCTGTCTGAGTAAATAGTTTAGAGCTGAGTTTTTCAGTCTATGTTAGACTTTTTGAAGAATCCCACATTCTTCTCTTCTCAAAAAAGTCAACATTACAGAGTCTAGTTACTCAGATCCTGCATTGACTCCTGTGGGTGAGTCAACCCTGTGGCTCATCTTTCATTTCATCTTTCTGGATGTTAGAATTTGACCATATCATGCCATTTTGCTGAATTGTCTAGAGAATATAGTGATAGCACCAAAAAACCAGGTTAGTCGGTAACTCGTACCCCCAATGAGAGAAGCAAGAATCTTTCCCCATAGTGCCTCACCAGCCCTCTTGGCACCTCTATATAAAACTCCATAAAACTTTTCCCCTGTAACTCCAGAAGAGGTTAAGGTTAATGAAGAAGGAATAAAGTTCTGAATCTCTAAGGATCTTATTGTTATTGAAACACCAGAATCCCACTCATACTAGCCCATGTATCAGAATAGAACTTGTCAGAAACATTAAAGACAGGGTTTTAGTGTATGATGTAAACAAGCTAGTTCTTTAGAGAGTAGGCCATACTTAGCTGGGTTTCGCTTTCAAAGTGCATGATTCCAAAATGAGATACACCTCGGGCCAAATGGAGTCCCTTTCTGTGAACAAAGAATGAGAAACAAGACAAAGTTTGGCACTGCTGGACACTGGTCTCTGCTGTATTTCTCTACTACAAGTCAGTGGCCACTGCTGACCCTTAAGAGAATAACCTGCCTTGGGTAGACATAACATGCTTCAAAATAAACTGACCAATGTTCAGAGACGTTTAGTGTTGATTTCTCACATATCCTCACCTGAGGTTTGGTCTTTTGTGGCCAAAAGGTTTATTCTTTGGCTTGTCATTATGCCATTTGACTTCTTAGTTTGGTGACACCGTTTGCCTCCATGTTTTAAGCTTATGCATATGTTTTATATTAATTGCAAAGTATAACCTGTTTTAAAGTCCTGTTAAGATTTGTTTAGTTTGCTGCCTTATGTTTCATTTTCTCTTTGTTTCATACTATCGAAACCTTTGTACTTTCTTTGTATTGGTCTACTTACTGACACAGAGTTCAGTCTTAGACACATAAAGTTTTTGCTCATTAAAGAAGAATCTTTTGTCTGGAGTGAACAACATTCTTCCAAATTTAACATATTTCTGAATGCCACCCAGAAGTGAGAAGGCCACATTGCCTGAACTGTTAAAGAAATACCCATCATTTTAGATGGATTCTCAATGCAGAATGGGGTAAGTGACCCGTGGGGAGGCATATCAGAATCTCCCTAAAGAGATAGTGGGTTTAGGAGTGGGAAAGTATACAGTTTGCATAGTCAATATTATAATTTTATACTTAAAAATTCAAACCAACACCTAATTTTGTAATTCAAACGACAAAAAGCTTTAACACTATCTTGACTGACAGACACATAGGTGAGACTATGATTCTCACCTAGAGATTTTTTACAATATGAAGCCTGAGATATTTATGAAGCCTGAGATATTTATGTTGATGTGGAGCATTTGTTTTCAAAGTTTGGAAAACACTGGAATATGGGCTAAAGTAAATTCCAGATCCTGACCCGAGTTTCAGTCTTAAACTCTACACAGAATTGTGTCAGTAGTTAAGGACACTGCCTTCTTGGAGCTTACATGCTGCGGGGAAGAAGAGAAACTAAGTATGTAAGATGATAAGTGTTATGGAGCAAAGTTAAGCAGGAAAAGGAGGCGGGAGGGGTGGAGATGGAGTTGAAAATTAGGTTAGGGAAAGCCTTGCCAGGAAGGAGATATTTGAACAAAGATCTGAAGAAGGTGAGGAAAGGGAATCATAAGGATGTGTAGGGGAAAATCAGGCAGAAGAAATAAAATGCATGGTATGCTAAAAAAAAAAAGATTGGTGTGACAAGAAGGGGAAGGTAGGCTGGGGTGTTGGTTTTGAGCAGTGCAGTGACATAATGGACTTAAATTTCTGGATTGCTGACTTGTTCAGAAAAATCTCAGAGCAGAGGAGGAAGTAGGAGAGCGGGTGAGCTGGCATCCTAGTCACGTGAGTGAGTGGAGGCTGGTCCCGGGGTGTCGGCAGACAGTTAACTAAGGCTAGTTAACTCTGGTTATATTTGATGGCAGAACCAACAGGATTTGTCTACAGATAGAACATGGGAAAAAGTTGAGGAAGATCCAATAGCCTAAGACACTGGAAAAAGGAGTCATTTACTGAGATAAGAAACTATAGAAGGAGAAGGTTGCATGTGCTTTATCTGTGTTCATGTTAATGATTCCTGGGAACCAGGTCCATTTAAATCATTGATTAAGTACCAGCACATATTTTATCTAGTTTTATACATTTATCATATCTTCCTCGCTAGATTGTAAATGATCCCCAGGGTAGAAAGGGACTTTATTATACCCCAGGTCCCCTGGCCCTTTGATGAGGAAGACTTAATGCTATTCCATGAGTGCATGACATACTATGGCTAATGGTGATGCAGCAAGGTCCTTCATTGAAAGCCATGGCTCCACTAGAAACTACCTTTATGATCTTGGTCAGATAAAACCCCTTTGGGTTTTGGTTTTCATCCATGTGTAAAATTTTAAAGTTTCTATCTTGAAGAACAAGATATTGAGCCCTTACTATTCTCTGAGCACTCTGCTATACCCAGGAGTCCTAAGACGTTGCACTCAGGTTGCTCAGTCCAGCCAGAGACTGGACCAGAATGACCCAAGGATTCTTCCACAAATGCAATACCCAGACAATCCCGAGGGTCCCTCTCAGTCTCTTTCCACCCTGAAGATTTGTGTAGATAATTCTGTTCCTTCAGTGGACCCTTCCTCATGGAATGTCCCTGGCTCTCCTCCATAGCTCCACAACTATGGACCAATTTAGCATCACTGACCCCATTAGACCCTGTAAAATTGTACTGTCATCCTCCTCACATAATCTTTAGAAGAATTAATAGAATGGAGTCCTGGACGTTAATGAAATAACTGACTGACCAATGAAACGGCCTTGTGTAAGTAAAGAGCCAGCACCTGTTCTGCCAAGGTGTTGTTAATTGAACAAGGAGGCCATTAGATGTGTGGTGGTATACATAAGCAAATCAAAATCTAAGCCTATAAATGTCTCAAGGTTACGAAAACAAAATGCTGTGGGACAGCCAATCCTAAAGAGCCAACTAGGCTTTAAGCTATAGCCAATCTAGTTCCTTTCTTTGCTTCTGCACCTTCTCCATTAAGTCTTCCCTGGCTCCTGTGAGCAGCGAGCTCCTAATCGCTTCTGGTTTGACTGCCTGATTCCAACTGATATTTGCTCAAATCAACTTTAAAAATTTTAATGTGCTTTGGTTGACCTTTTAACAGGTTGTAGACAAAAAGCTGCCTTAAAACAGCAAAGCTGGCACTGACTTGCGAAGGTGATTTTTATTTTGGACTCAAAAAAGGTGCTGAAGGGAGTGACAATTGTATTCTAATGTCACAGAAGTCAACATTTTGGATGATACTTGGCCCTTCCAGTGATCGAAGAAGAAGAGGCATAGATCCAGGCATTTCCCCCTTCTCTGGCTGGCTTTATTTCTTCTAGCAAGCCCCTCCCCATCCATCTGGTTATTTCTGGAGAGCATGGAGGGAATTAAAACCTGTAACCAATAATAGTGTAATGATCACTTTGGGACTCAATTGGCATTTTTATTGTTTTGGTGGTAGTTTAAAATAACTAAAAATGCTAAATTTCAGAAACATTTGTAGCAAGAAAATGGAGCAAATCATTCACTGTATCAAACTAACTTTCACCATTAAATACCCTATTTAATTGTACCTTGGAAATTTTTGACACATTTTACTTAAATGCTTAAGGAAATAGAGACTTGCTCAGCTAAGAGATTTAAATGCTTAAATCTAATCACTCTGAAAGTATTTTATCCACATATTGAGAAACATGTGAAGACCTTTACAAACAGGCCGTGAAAAGAGAAGATATGCTATGCCTCTGCATATCTTAAATTATATAGAGCAGTATGTAAAAGTGCCAAAAGTCCGTT
>NW_011888816.1:6292575-6307701 GCF_000151845.1 Pteropus vampyrus | reverse complement strand
ACCAATGAAACGGCCTTGTGTAAGTAAAGAGCCAGCACCTGTTCTGCCAAGGTGTTGTTAATTGAACAAGGAGGCCATTAGATGTGTGGTGGTATACATAAGCAAATCAAAATCTAAGCCTATAAATGTCTCAAGGTTACGAAAACAAAATGCTGTGGGACAGCCAATCCTAAAGAGCCAACTAGGCTTTAAGCTATAGCCAATCTATTTCCTTTCTTTGCTTCTGCACCTTCTCCATTAAGTCTTCCCTGGCTCCTGTGAGCAGCGAGCTCCTAATCGCTTCTGGTTTGACTGCCTGATTCCAACTGATATTTGCTCAAATCAACTTTAAAAATTTTAATGTGCTTTGGTTGACCTTTTAACAGGTTGTAGACAAAAAGCTGCCTTAAAACAGCAAAGCTGGCACTGACTTGCGAAGGTGATTTTTATTTTGGACTCAAAAAAGGTGCTGAAGGGAGTGACAATTGTATTCTAATGTCACAGAAGTCAACATTTTGGATGATACTTGGCCCTTCCAGTGATCGAAGAAGAAGAGGCATAGATCCAGGCATTTCCCCCTTCTCTGGCTGGCTTTATTTCTTCTAGCAAGCCCCTCCCCATCCATCTGGTTATTTCTGGAGAGCATGGAGGGAATTAAAACCTGTAACCAATAATAGTGTAATGATCACTTTGGGACTCAATTGGCATTTTTATTGTTTTGGTGGTAGTTTAAAATAACTAAAAATGCTAAATTTCAGAAACATTTGTAGCAAGAAAATGGAGCAAATCATTCACTGTATCAAACTAACTTTCACCATTAAATACCCTATTTAATTGTACCTTGGAAATTTTTGACACATTTTACTTAAATGCTTAAGGAAATAGAGACTTGCTCAGCTAAGAGATTTAAATGCTTAAATCTAATCACTCTGAAAGTATTTTATCCACATATTGAGAAACATGTGAAGACCTTTACAAACAGGCCGTGAAAAGAGAAGATATGCTATGCCTCTGCATATCTTAAATTATATAGAGCAGTATGTAAAAGTGCCAAAAGTCCGTTAACTTTTTCAGCCATCCTAACAAATGGGAAGGGGGGGTGGTTAAATTTCCAGTTACAGTTTTCTCAAACCCGGACCCAGTTTTCCTGCAGTGTCCTGCAATTCCAGTTCAACCAGCCCCAGGAGATGAGGGATGGGTGGAAGAGCTTGTCCTTTAGCTGCCTCTCCACCAGAGCCCTTCATTTATCAAATGAACCCTTAAAATGACAAAATGGACTTGGGTGGAGGGGGCCTCCTCAGCCTACAGGAGCCACTTAGCAGGCCCATGAATGGCTGGCCTCTACCAGCCTCAGACTGCTCTCCTTAGGGCTCCCAGAGCCCCTCTTAGGGCCACACAGGTAGGCTCATGGGGTCCACGCTATCGTGGACTTTGCTGAACTAATGTATATAATATGTCCTGAATAAATGTTATTGTTGGGGAGGAAGAAGCTTTCCTCTGTCCTCAAGGTTCTTCAGCTGGTCTGATAGACGTGGGACAGATTAGCAAGAGAAAGTAACCGAATTTAATTATATACATAGGTATGGGGACCCCACACACATGAGAAGTTCAAAGACAGAAAGGGAAATTGAGGTATATGAGACATTCTGAGCTAGGGATGAGGCTAGGCACCTTGGGGCTTCAGAAGGTCATTGCATATAGAGCACGTGTTCAGTAATTATTAGTTTGCCCTGCCATATAGATAGGTAAAAAGTCATTTCTGGTGATAACTTATCATGGGCTAGGCTTCTGATTTAAATTCTTCCAGATATTTAAAAAAAGGAGTAGAAGTTTCTCTTGAGCCCACAGGGTCTCAATTGCCTTTAGCTCAAAATAATTTGCATACCATTTGTATATCTTGGGGTGGCTCGTTCTGAACCCCCACATTATCATTACCGTGATGACTGGGACTGTGCCCAGTCTCAGGTGAGGAGCCCAGAACACTGGTAGCACCTCCTTCGGCCCCTCGACACTAACGCAGCCTGGGGGGTTCTCTCTGAAGGGAAACGCTGTGCTCTGCCTGAGCTATAGCGACCTCATTCTACCAGATCAAGGCCTCAGGACCCCAAGTCCTCCCCTTGGCTCTGGCCCTGACTGCTCCTCTCTAGTACCTCTGGTCAAGGGTAGGGGTAGTCATGCAAGGGCACCGGCAGGAGGTCATGAGGGGTGAGAAATACATGCAGAACTCTCCACAGTGCAGAGCAGAGCCACATGGGTACTGTCCAAGAGCCACAAAGGACCCTCCTTGCCTCAGAGCTGCTGCTTCAGAAGAGCAAAGGTGACTTTGTGAGACTCTGTGCTGGTTGAACTGGCTTTAACTGAAGTACTGGGAGCTATGCTAGGAGGACTGAAGCCCACCAAGGGGGCGTCAGGAACACGAGACCTCCACACCACACCCGGAAGGAGCTGCAGGCAGCTGTTGGGCCTGGGGAACAGGGTGCCAGAGGACTGCCTGAAGAAGAGGGATCTGACCCCAGGTGAGGCACAGGTAGACAAAACCACATGGAGGGGGAGGCATGATGTGATGGTAGCCTCATGCCAGGAGGAAATGTCTTACTGTGATGAACCAAAACTGTCTCCTGCAAGTCCTGCCTGCCTCTCAGGTTCTTCTGCCCTGGATCTTGCCTCTTTAAGCCAGCCCCACCTGGTTCCACTGTGGGATCAACAGTGTGTGGTCAACATGAAAGGATGACATCGGCGTTAGGGGTGCTTACTATTCTCTGGGTCCCTAAATCTAAGTTTGTGTAAAGGGCCACCCACTCTTGCTATCTGCTCTTTCCCATTTGAAACAATGGATGAAGAATGGATACCATATGGGTATGGGCTCCAGGGCCCTTTTAAATTCTTCTAACAGAAAAAAATGATCTACCTGGGATACACCAGAATCGGTTCCAACAGAGTAGAAAAATGGCCCCCTCGGTTCTTCCAATCCAAGGACCCTCCCTGTTGAATCTTCACATTCCAAAAATCACCTTTAAGACCATCTTCTGCCCTTTTTCAAATTCCCATGTCATCTGAACTTTCATGACTGGGCTGGGGGTTGGGGATGAGTCCAGACCACCCTCTTGCCTCACGTGGCTCTGCCTCAATGCACAGTTCCCCCAACATACAGCCCAAGCTATACATCACCAACTGGAGGGCAAGGTTCTGGTGCCAGACACTAGGGTCAAAGTGGACCACAGTTCTAGAAGAGGGGAAGTGGGCTGGGGGATGCATTAATATGCATTTTATGAGCCTTCTCTTACATAATCATCACAACGGTCCTGACACCAAGGGAGAATCTAATATCTAGAGAGGCTAAATGACCTTCCCAAGGAGGAGGGTGCAGCCCCAGAACTGTCTCACTTGTCAGGCCAGTGGGTGGAAGCCAGAGTGTAAAGCTTGAAAGAACTTGAACGCAGGCTGGTGAGTGCCTTACTGCCAGTGAGTCCCAGCTCTCACCAACAAGCAAGGGGCGGAGTCACAGGATACAGCCAGGCTCACTGACCAGCCTCCAAATGAGAGGGACCCAGAGTGGGCATCGAGGACCAGGAATGGGGAAGCCAGCTGTGGAAACAGGAAGCAGTTTGGACAAGGCCCCTGTGAGGTCTGACACAACACAGTCTAGGAATGTGTTCACCTGGAGTTTGAATGGGCCTCAGGGGTGGGAGCGGGGAAGTGTGTGGAAGACAGCTGCCATAAAGAGGGTAAGGAGAGGATCTGTAAAGATGTCACAGCCAGCGGCCCAGGCTAGAGCCCAAGGAGACAGGAGGACCAAAGTAGCAACAGCAGGACCTGAAACCCTTAGGTGCACCCCGCGAGCGCCCTGATTGCTGCACAGTGCCTCATTTGCTGGGTGCAGACACAGGGCACTGTGAGGAACAGAGCCTGAGTCACTCCTGCCCTCAAACTCGAAAGTCCTCTCCACCTCCTTTGTTTCTCCACGCTGCCCGCTCAGCTCCTCGAAGTGGCCCCTAACAAACCCACTTTTCCCTGCTCCTCCAGGCTCAGCTGTCAGGCTCACCGGACTCACCCAAGCTGACGTTAGTACTCAATGCCTGGTTCACTGACAAAGCTTTCTGCTCAGACTGTGGATGTCCAGTCAGGCAGCCCACAAGGACTGGGGTCTGAGGCTCAGGCCTCAGGCTCCCTTCTCTCTCTGGCTCAGTCTCAAGGGCTGAGCTCAGACACCTTAAGCTCAGACAGCCACGGATAATCCAGGATGAATCTCTTCCAGCAGAATCATCTTCAGGGAGTGACCCAATCTGGCCACTTTCCAGAAAGTTGTCAGGTACCAGGCAGACTCTTGACCCCTTGAGACTTAACCCAGACCTGAGAACGAGCAATGTGGCCTTTCTTACCCACCATCTCCCCAAGCTCCTGCCGCAAGCAAACCTCCTATTTCGGTGCAAACACCCAGGTTTTTCTTCTCAGGCCTCTTCTCAGGCCTCTGCAAGTCAGTTCCCCAGCCATGAGTTAACATTTTCGGGAGCTTTGGAAGGAAAGAGAAGTATTAGATTAGTGGTTCTCAAAGTGATGTCCCAGGAACAGCAGCATCCGCATCATCTGGGAATTTGACAGAAATGCAAATGCTCAGTCCTCAGCCCAGGCCTACTGAGTCACAGCTCTGGGAGTGGGGCCCAGCCTGCTGGTCAACAAGCGCTCCAGGGGATTTAGACAGTCAACTTGGAGAACTCTTGCTTTAGCGTGTCTACAAAAGTCTCTAGATTCTATAGACTCTGAGTTTCTGTCCTCCTGACACTGCTGAAGAGGAGAAACCAGCCTCCAGGTCTTGGGGGGAGAAGGCGATTCTTGGAAGTACCAGGTCATCCTCCCAAACTCTTCTGATTTACCCACGTGTTAACACTGGGAGGAAGAGCCTGAAGCTGTACCAAAGTGGCATGGAGCCAACCGAGCTAAAAAATTAAAGTTCCCCAAATATTATTGTTGGGAGTACTTAGGAAGGCTCTAGTGTGGTGCCTTTTACACAAATATTGTGAGTCACAATAACTGTGTTTATCTTCTTTTTTCTTTGGCAAATAAGGAAACATCTGTGGGGGTGCTGATATTTATTTATTTTGGGGTGAGCATCATGATAACGGAGATATTTCGTACGTGATTACAGAACCCTGGTGCTAAAGCACTGCCCCTGAGGAGGAGCGAGGAGTTAATTGATAAATAATGTAGACAGTTCCTTCTGGTTAAGAAGACTCCAAAGTGTCAATCCTTGCTTTTAGGTGACATCACTCTAGGCGTCTTGTGTCTCAATAAAACACAAGGTCAGGCCAGCGGGAAAGGGAAGGCTGCCTGGCAGAGGGCACCTTCGCCCAACCATCTCAAATGATACTGCTTTTTCTGTGCCTCGGTTTCCCCTTGTTTCTCTGCATCGTAGGGGAGCAGAGAAGCTAGGAGCAGCTGCAGACTGATTAGGCCTTGGATCTCATCTGGAGCCAGGCCCTCGGGAGGAATCCCTAAGTGCAGATCCCTACAGGGGCTGCCATAAAACTCCTGCCTAAAATTCCTACTGACCTAAGTGGCTCATGTGCATAATATGAAAGAAAAGGGGGCGCTCTGTGTCCTGTGATGACTGAGTGCAGAGAACAGCCCTTTAAAAAACCTAAATGACAGGAGTCCGACCCAAATGCAGGGTGTATCCACTGATTCTACGTTCTTAAGAAAAAGGCTGGACAAGACCAGCATTACTGGTTTTTAAGACTGGATTGGGAGAAACAAAAACATATCCACACAAAAACTTGTATGGAGGGCTTATGGCAAAAAATGAAAACAACTCAAATGTCCATAAACAGGTGAATGGATCATCAAACTGCAGTATGTCCCAACACTGGAACATTCACTGAGAAGAACTACTAATACATCCAACAACAGAGGTGGGACTCAAAGTCACTATTCTGAGTGAAAGAAGCTGGGCAAAGAGAGTAATGTGTTGTGTGCTTCATTGGTATAAAATTATAGAAACTGCAAACTAATCTACAGTGACAGAAAGCAAATCAGTGGTTATCTGTGGGGAGGGGCTGCAGGGCACAAGGAAATGGTGGGGGGTGCCGGATATGCTCATTTTCTTGATTGTGGTGATGGTTTTCTAAGTGATTATATATGTCAAAACTTATCGAATAGTACACTTTAAGATGTACAGTTTATCGTATGTCAGTAATACGTCAGTGATGTTTAAAAAAGTGGGTTGGCAATTCTGACTGTTTCTTGGAGAAACTACTTACATTTTTGCTAGAGTCCTCAGTCTTTCTGGCTGAGTTGAAACGTACAGACTTTTGTGGAGAACTGCCGACAGCAAGGAAGAGAGAAAGGATATTCAGGGGCCAAAGGTGTGTGAGTTTGTCAGTCTAAGGGGCAGGGAATGAAGAGATGTTATCTATTTCATAGTGATGGTGGTATTAATAATCCATAAGTTGAGCATTTATCAGCCAAGATGAGTATTTTACAAACATCTTTATCTAATGCTCATATAATCTGGTGAGTAGATGTTATTGGACCCATTTTACAGAACAAGAAACTAAGTCTGAGGGAGATGAAGTAAGTTCCTAAGGAGTAGCAGGCAGATCCAAGATTCAAAATAGTCTGTAGCACTACACTCTAAGAAGTATTTTTAAGTCTTTAAAATTATTATAGCCGCTTTGTAACAATTCTTTAAAATTTCTTCTCTTGGAAGAATTATTTCTACTGTTTGTTGAGCCTATCAAGTGTCACACAGGCTCAATCTCTCATTTTTAAAAAAATTTAATTATTTTAATTAAATAAATGATTTAAATTTCTTATTTTAATCTACAAATTAAAAGTGGGAAGTTGAGGCTCAGAGCAGGTGAGTTATGTACCAAAAATGACAAAGTTAACAAGTGGGAGAGACAGGAATTGAACTCAGAACTCTATGGGTCTGGAACACTTGTCTTTTTCGTAGCTCCAGATCCCACCACATCCCACCAAATGCTTGTGTGGCCATTTTAACTTCTCTAAAGTCCCCTTCCAGCCATGGATACTTAGATTATTTCCATATTTTTGCTGTCGTAAATAATCCTTCAATGAACATGGTGGTATATATATATATCTTTTTGAGCTAGTGTTTTTAGTTTTTTTCAGATAACTACCAGAAGTGGAATTGCTGGATTGTATGGTCATTCTATTTTTAATTTTTTGAGGCGCTTCCATATTGTTTTCCCTAGTGGCTACACCAATTTACATTCCCACGAACAGTGCTGGAAGGTTCACTGTTCTCCACATTCTCGTCAGAACTTATTTTCTGTTTTTGTTGATAATAGCTATCCTATACATTATTAAATGGTTGAAAAAAATCAACAGAAATATAACATTTCATGACATATGAAAATTATATGACATTTGAATTTCACTGTTCATAAAGTTTTCTTGGAATATATCCACATTCATTCGTTTACCTATTATCTATGGCTACTGCTTTCGCACGATAATGAGAGAGTTGGGTAGTTTATAATGTACACTTATAAAACTATAGCCAGCCCTGGAAGAGTTAAAGGACTATTTTCCATGGGCAGTTGGCTGTGACTTAGTGTAATTCAAAAAATGTTTTATTCATTCTTTCATTAAACATTCATTAAGAGCCTATTCTATATATAATTTATTATCTGACAGTTCCGGAAGTCAGAAGTCCTGCATGAGTCTCCCTGAACTAAAATCAAGGTGTCGGCAGGGCTGGGTTTCTTTATGGAGGTTTGGATAGAATTCATTCCCACACTTTTTCCAGCTTCTAGAGGCTGCCTACGTTCCTTGGCTCATGTCCTCCTTCCTCCATCTTTAGGCCAGCAACAGCGAGTAGCATCCTCATTGCGTCCCTCTGACCTTTCTTCTCATATCTCTCTGACCACAGCAGGGGAACTTTCCCAGCTTCCTGTTTTCAGACTCTGGCGATTAGATTGGCCCCACCCAGAAAATCCAGGATAACAGTCCCACCTCAAGGCCTGTAACTTCAATCACTTCTGCAAAGTCGCTTTTGTCGTGTAAGGTTCTGTATGATCTCACTTATATGTGGGATCTAAATAAAAACAAACAAAACCGGAGTTCATAGACAACAAGGAACAGAAAGGTGGTTGCCAGGTACCGGGAAGGGGGCGGGGCTGAGGTGCAGATTGAGCGGGAAAGGAAATGGGAGAAGAGGATCATAAGGTATCAATTTCCAGTTATAAAAGAAATAACCATGTTCACAGGTTTCCAGGATTAGGGCATGGATATCTGGAGCGGGGGAGGCGCTTTTATTCCGCTCCGGAACTCGGAAATTTTACAGGCCCCAAAGCCACTGCCCACAAGCAAGATTTCTTAAAATCCATTTTTTGCTCCCCACATCCACGTCGTCTGAGAGCAGCAACTGCTTTTGCACCTCTTTCCTCAGTATTCCCCAGAAAAACTCCACAGGCCTGGGCGCTGAGGCGCCTCCTCTGTCCTGGCGCCCCCTTCCTGCTGGGATTGGGGAGGGGGGAAGCCTCAAAACGAAATCTCTCTCGCGAGGGGAGTCCGCTCCCCCCAGCATCCGCCTGTCGCCGCAGGATGTAACCACCACTAGAAACCGAGTCAGGGGCTGTGCGGGCCACCGCGGACCTTGCGGGCCACAGCTGACCTTGCGGGCCACAGCTGACCTTGCGGGCCACAGCTGACCTTGAGCGCGTGGGCAACAGGCTAAGGCACCTAACTTTCGGAGACCTCTGTCGCTCGATGCCCCACCGATGACTAACGATACAAGTCCTCGACGTCTGTCCCCTTCTAGACAAGCTTGACCCGTAGCAAGGACACCCGGGCTTTTCAGAGCCTCAGCCCGACGAGCTCGGCCACGACGTTGCCTCTGGCCGCCACCTCCTCCCCAGCCCCGACTCTTCCCCTTCCCGCGCCCGGTCCCGCGCGGGTCACAGCCGTCCTCCAGCCTCCGCCCCTCGCTGTGACCGCCCCTCGCTGCCGTCTCCATGGCGCGGGACCCACGCGGGAAGCGGTCCAAACGAGGGACGCAAGCACGGTGCACGCCCGGGTGAGTGCGGGGCGCAGACTGGGGCCGAGGCGCGTGCCCCCCGAACTGTGTGACCCCTGTTCGCTGCTCCAGACAGGGCTGCGACCCGGGCTCCACGAGATCGTGCGTGCCCGCGCCTCCTCACCCCCTCACCCCAGGTACCCCGCATTCTCCCGCCCGGACTTGCCCAGGGCAGGGCGCCCCGCGCCCCTCAGCTAGTGGTGTCCCGGCCTCGGATGGGAAGTCAGGATTCTCTCCGGAATGTATTGAAATGGTTGCTTGCATCGGGAGCCCTGGAGCGAGGAGCGGAATGCAGCCACCCCTCGCCCTCTTTCTCCTTGTCCCCTGGGACTCTGATGGGGACCCCGCAGCTGTCGGAGCTGGGTGAGCAGGGCACTCAGGCGGGGCTCTTCTCCCCCTCCTCTCCAGAACTGGAACTGCCGCAGGGCCCTCTCATCCCTGCTTTCACCCCTTCCACCCGCCCCCCGCCCCTCACGGTCCCATCCCAAGAGCTTCACAGATGAGAGAAGAAAACCTAGAATAGGGTGAGGCCCCTACTCCCAGGCCTCCAATAAATACACATTAATGAGTCAGCTAATCAGGGCTGGCGTTGAGAACCCAGGTAATTGCTAACCTGGGTCACTCAGTTAGGGTACATGGGAATGACATAAAGAAATAAATTCTTATGATGAAATATTATGATGAAATATTACCTGAAAAACTCAAGATTTAGGAGGGTCTTAATAGAGTATTTATAGAACATATGTCTGTGTGTATACTTTGTGTTTCTGTACGTATCCAGAAAAGGCTAGTTAGAAATATTTCATATTGTGAGCAGTAATATTGTGTATTACCTGTCTTAGCTCTAGCCCTCATTATGAAATGCCATAAACTGGGTGGCCTAAACAACAGAAATCTCTTTCTCACAGTTCTGGAGTCTGGGAAATTCAAAATGCCAGTAAGGAAGGTTTCATTTTGAAGCTTTTTCTCTTGGCGAATAGATTGTGGTCACCTCAACAGCTTGGAGAGGGAAGGAGAAAGAGAAGGAGGGGGAGGGGAAGGAATGGGCTCTCTAGTGTCTCTTATAAGGGCACTAATCCCAACATAAGGGCCCCACCCTCATGACCTCATCTAATCCTAATTATATACCACAGGCACCATCTCCGAATACCCTCACAATAGCTGTTAGGACTTCAACATATGAATTTGGGGGAATGCAAACATTCAGTCCATAAATATGCTTTACGGGTAGTACCTCAGAATGGTTAAAAATTTGGGTTTTGGAGTCATCTGTCTGAAACTGAATCCCAGCTGCACCGCTTAACTAGTGCCTTAGGCAAGTCACTTAACCTTGCTATGCCTCAGGTTCCCCATCTGAGTATTTACTATTCACCAGGCTCTGTTCTGACCATCCGTCTTGTATCAACTTATTGTTACTCATAACGATTCTTTATCATCATCATCATCCCATGTTACTGAAGAAAAAGCTTTAGGTTTGTTATCTCACTTAATGCTCACAAATGCCAAAGAGATAATATTCATGCCCTTTTTACAGATGAAGAAAATGAAGTTTGGGGAACCGAAGTTGATTACCCATAATCACCCTTCTAATAATTAACAGATATGGGGTTCAAACAGGTTCCTCTTGACCTCAAACCTGGGCTACCCCGCCCCACACCATAGTCTCCTATGGTGTGATGCCAGTGTTTGCCACTTGCCCGATGATAAGCGTCACCTGGGATGCTTACAAAAATCAGTCATGAGAGTTAGCAACCCCACTTATGTTTGCAGCCAGGGCAAGTCAATTCTTTCTCTTCCTGAGCCTCATTTCTGTTATGTGTAAAACAAAAAGTCAGAGCAGGTCCGAGACAGCAAATAGGTTTGGAATACTTGCCAAGTTTGCTTGCTCTGCAGCAGCTTCATGGAGGCATAGCCATGAGCAGAATTCTGAGGTGACAGCTGGGTGATGGCCGTGGGTGGTAGGGGTGGTAGGGTGAATAACCATCCTGGTTTGCCCATTACTTTCCAGGTTTAAGCACTCAAAGTCCTGAGACAGTTGGGCATCCTAGTGATGGCTTCCCTGGATTAGACAATCTGTCAAGTTCCAACGAAAGCTATATAATACTGTGATTTTTCTCTTACCCCAGTACCTGAGTGTCTACATTCTGCTGAGTTCATTCTCTCTTTCCAAAATGTTTTTCACTTATGTTGGGATAATTTGTTATGCAGCAGTAGGATACTAATACAAGTGTGATCTGATTTGAAACCGTGAACTAACTTCGTGTAGCTCGCATGTCTTCTAACAGAGGTTGTTAACTTTCCCTTGAAAATTTATAAAGTGCCCTGTAAGTTTGCAGTGCCTCCAAGCACCTCAGTACACAGTTTGGGAACTGTGGTTCCAAGATACAAAACATTCCTAGAGATAAAGAAGGATATTAAAGAATGATGAAAGGGTAGATCCCCCAGGAAGATTATAAGTTCTAAATGTGTAGGCACCTAATAATGTAGCTTCAAACTATACAAAACAAAAATGTATAGAATTAATAGGAGAAATAGGCAAATTCACATTGATATACCTCTCTCATTAACTAATGGAATAAGCATACATAAAATTCAGTAAAGACAAATGTAATAGAGACCACTATAGAGATTTAAGCAGAAGAGTCACGTGATCTGATTTATGTTTGAAAAACATCACTCTGGCAACTGGGTGGAGAACAGTCCTAAGGAGGCGAACCAGGGCTGCTGCAGTCAAGCAGATGGAAAAGAAGTGATACTCCTTTTGCTGTATGCTTTTCTCAATGGCCCCTATCTCAGTCCAGTTTCTTTGGGATGCTCCACCAGGCCTACATTTGACAAGGAGAGCCCCTTTTGATATAAGATAATAAACATTTTGGACAGTCTCTAGCTGGAACCTTTCCCAACAGGAAAACTCTAATAATTCCCATTAACCATTGTCTCTGTGAACCTAGTTCAGACACCCAACCTTTACCTTACATTATCACATGGAGGGACTCTTCAGGACTGGGTAATTTAAAGGACAAAGTCACTACTGATTGAGTGACTTCCTGGGGCCAGCAGAATCATAATAATAACATTAATAATGACCATAAAGTTTATTGAGCTCTTCCACTATGTGCCAAGCATTGCTCTAAGTGCTTTATAAACTTATCTCGCTTAATCCTTATGACAACAAAAGTCCATTGTATAGATGGGGAAATAGATGTTTGAAGAGACACTGTAACTTATCTAAGGCCACCCAGTTAGTCAAGTGGTAGAGACAAGACTAAAATCCAGGTCTGCTCCCCTTCAAAGCCTATGTTCTTAAGTGCTGTGATATACTGCCTGGTTAGAGTTATGTCTATAAAGAGAATTATGCCATTTTTAAATCAATATGTCCTTGGTAATATTTAGTACCCACTATTAATGTTAAATGTGTTCCTTTATAATTGAGTTCCATGAGTACTGCCCCAATTTTAAAGAATCTAAAAGAAAGAACATGGATCCATAAATACAGAAATTGGAAATTGAACAATTCCACTCAACTGTCTCTATCTTAATTCCTCACTCCAATTTTAAGATAAATGAAACACTTTAAGATTTTCAGAGAAGGGTGTGCAGCAATATTTGCCAATTTTTAGAGTGCAGTCTGCTCTTTAAAAAGATATCTTGGTGTTGGCTTTCAAGGCAAGTTACTGTTTTCAGAATCCAGGTGGAATCTAACACTATAAGACAATGCCAAGAGAAAAGGAAGGAAAACGAAAAATGAAAGGACCACCCCTGCCCATCATTGCAATTCTTCGAAAGTTCCTGAAAACATATGAGAAGTATTGTGCACAGACTCAGACATCCGTGTGTCCGGCCATCAGAAGGGACTTGAAAACTAGCATCAACAATGAACAGATTCTCAGGAAGGTGAGTGAATGGTCTCCTTTCCTCATTCTTCTCTGAAATGAACTGACTAGGGTTTACCCCCAAGGAACATGGGTCCTCAGTCCTCTCAAGCCCAGAACTGGTGATGTCACCCCTATCTGCATTCCTGCCCGAACGAAGTTCAACGCCTGGCTCTGACCAAGAGCCAACTCCGTCGGCACTTCTACTTTGCCGCTCCCACCACCAAAACTACCCATCCCAGTCCTTCCGACAGGCCTGCCTTTTCTCATACCACTTTACATCTGGAATGGCCCATCTGCCCCTCCTCCCACTCTACATCCGGAAAGCCCAGCTCAAAAGCACCACTTTTGTCATCATTTTGCAGAACCTCGCTCCCCAGCATCCGGCAGCCCCTTTCCCACGCGGAGTAAATGTTTCCTTTCCTTGACAGCTTATGTGTCCATGTCATCAGGCCAGACCTGCATCACCATGCCTCCCATCTTACTTGAAGTGAGGTCAGCAAGCACATAATTCTGACTCCAGAAGCACCGGATTTCAAAAAAAAAAAAAATTCCCATGTCATATTTTTTCTGAGATTACATCTAGGGATTGAATGTGAGGGGAAAAGAAGAGAGGCCAGCACTGAAACTAGATGATCAACTCTTCGGAAGGAGCCTCTGATAGACCGGAAGGGCGAGTCCAGAACCCAAAGACACACTGGCCAACTTTACAACTTTTCTATCACCAGCCCAGAAAGATAGTCTATATTTTTAATAATCGAACATTTACTGAGTTCCTAAAATGCAGAATGTCAGTCAAAACAACAAATTAAACAAAATGAGAGAGACAAGTACTTAAGAAAAAAAAAGGGGGGGTCATTATTTGAAGGTTTGACCCAAATCCATCCCACTCATACCTTTTCTTTGGGGAGTGGGGTGGGAGGATGATTACATTGTACCCCACACAAAAAGAACCTCCTAAAGTGCCTCTCTAGCCATCTCTCTCTTCCACCTGAACTTCCACTTCTGGTGCAGCCATTTCCCTTCCCTCTCCCACCTTGTCCCTCCAGCCTCTCCCTCTCTCCCTCCTCTATTCCTCTCTTTCCCATCTGCCCTCCTAAGTCTTTCTAATTCCTTCTCTTACCTAAGGAGGGCTCCCCCACACATCTCCCTGCTCTGGGCTCCCCCACACATCTCCCTGCTCATCTCAAGGGAGGAGCTTCCCAGAGCCATCCTTTTTGTAATAAAATAATCACTAATTTATTTTCTTACTACTGCAGTTCTTAGAATTAGCCTTCATTACTAAATCATAAGGGTTAATCATAAACCTTGTTCAAATTTATAATCCCTTCAGCAATGTTTTCCAAACATTTTTAATTACAATCAGCATCAGAAATACAATTAACATCATGACCCGGTCTGTAAGGACCTGTGTGAATCAGTATGGCCATAAGGGCTGTTTATGTTAGGTGGGCTGCCGGTTGGGTCTCCATTTTGATTTTAAATATCATTAAAATAAAAGTCTCAAGAGATAATTATTCTTAACTGCATAAGATAGACTCAGATAATTTCTCTTCTTTCCTATTTCATTAAAGAAAAAAAAAATTCTGGTCACGACCCACTAGATTGATTTCCTGACCTAATAATGGCTAGTAACCTGCTGTGAAAACTTCTGCCCTGTAAGACTTTTCATGGAGCTTTGAATATGGCAGGAAATTCATAAATTTGTGTTGAATTAATACCCCAATACATACCTGTTCCAAAATTAAAACTATCTTCAATGTTCTTCTAATGTTGCCTAAAGACAATATTCTTGACAATTGCCTAATAAATATCCACATATTTAGATGAAGGAATGTCTTTTTATGATGTCCACCTGTAGTTTTTTTCTTACACTCCAGTTTGTACTTGTAAGACCCGATGACCCCCTGCCAAGCATCCTACCGATTTCCTTGGAACCTTTGCTCATGACAATTCAAGAGGAGTGTTACACGCTGGGGAAGCAGATCTGCATCTGGGGCCTTCAACTGAGCAACCCAGAGGTTGCCAGACTTGTGAGTCATGCATTTTTAAAATGTTTATTCAGTTAACTTTGAAATTGAATACGAGTATATTATATCATGTGTTCCAGCTATAATTCATTTGGTTGTTGACCGATATGCTCCAAGATGTTCTTTGAAAAAAAGTATTTTTGAATGAAACATATAAAAGTGCAAAAATAATAGCACTGAAATCCATATATCCACCATCATGAAATAT
>NW_011888816.1:6285607-6292525 GCF_000151845.1 Pteropus vampyrus | reverse complement strand
ACCCAAAGACACACTGGCCAACTTTACAACTTTTCTATCACCAGCCCAGAAAGATAGTCTATATTTTTAATAATCGAACATTTACTGAGTTCCTAAAATGCAGAATGTCAGTCAAAACAACAAATTAAACAAAATGAGAGAGACAAGTACTTAAGAAAAAAAAAGGGGGGGTCATTATTTGAAGGTTTGACCCAAATCCATCCCACTCATACCTTTTCTTTGGGGAGTGGGGTGAGAGGATGATTACATTGTACCCCACACAAAAAGAACCTCCTAAAGTGCCTCTCTAGCCATCTCTCTCCTCCACCTGAACTTCCACTTCCGGTGCAGCCATTTCCCCTCCCTCTCCCACCTTGTCCTTCCAGCCTCTCCCTCTCTCCCTCCTCTATTCCTCTCTTTCCCATCTGCCCTCCTAAGTCTTTCTAATTCCTTCTCTTACCTAAGGAGGGCTCCCCCACACATCTCCCTGCTCTGGGCTCCCCCACACATCTCCCTGCTCATCTCAAGGGAGGAGCTTCCCAGAGCCATCCTTTTTGTAATAAAATAATCACTAATTTATTTTCTTACTACTGCAGTTCTTAGAATTAGCCTTCATTACTAAATCATAAGGGTTAATCATAAACCTTGTTCAAATTTATAATCCCTTCAGCAATGTTTTCCAAACATTTTTAATTACAATCAGCATCAGAAATACAATTAACATCATGACCCGGTCTGTAAGGACCTGTGTGAATCAGTATGGCCATAAGGGCTGTTTATGTTAGGTGGGCTGCCGGTTGGGTCTCCATTTTGATTTTAAATATCATTAAAATAAAAGTCTCAAGAGATAATTATTCTTAACTGCATAAGATAGACTCAGATAATTTCTCTTCTTTCCTATTTCATTAAAGAAAAAAAAAATTCTGGTCACGACCCACTAGATTGATTTCCTGACCTAATAATGGCTAGTAACCTGCTGTGAAAACTTCTGCCCTGTAAGACTTTTCATGGAGCTTTGAATATGGCAGGAAATTCATAAATTTGTGTTGAATTAATACCCCAATACATACCTGTTCCAAAATTAAAACTATCTTCAATGTTCTTCTAATGTTGCCTAAAGACAATATTCTTGACAATTGCCTAATAAATATCCACATATTTAGATGAAGGAATGTCTTTTTATGATGTCCACCTGTAGTTTTTTTCTTACACTCCAGTTTGTACTTGTAAGACCCGATGACCCCCTGCCAAGCATCCTACCGATTTCCTTGGAACCTTTGCTCATGACAATTCAAGAGGAGTGTTACACGCTGGGGAAGCAGATCTGCATCTGGGGCCTTCAACTGAGCAACCCAGAGGTTGCCAGACTTGTGAGTCATGCATTTTTAAAATGTTTATTCAGTTAACTTTGAAATTGAATACGAGTATATTATATCATGTGTTCCAGCTATAATTCATTTGGTTGTTGACCGATATGCTCCAAGATGTTCTTTGAAAAAAAGTATTTTTGAATGAAACATATAAAAGTGCAAAAATAATAGCACTGAAATCCATATATCCACCATCATGAAATATGCTTTTTTAGGGAATAAAAATTGCAGATTTTACACATACAACAGCTAAAGCTTCATCTCACTTCTCTCCCCCCATTTACTTCCTGGAAGTACCACTAGCCCAAAGTGATGTGTATCCATCTATTGCTTTAGTGATGCTCTCAAAGGGAAAGCTAGCGTCAGAACCCTACTCTAGGTTCCTACCTTCTCATTCATTGACCTTTGGGTATTCCTCAGTAAGTGCCCAGTCAATCAACACATTTTTTTAAAAGATATTTTTAACACTATTAGAAGAAAGCATAGAGAAAAAGCTTTATGATATTAGATTTAGTAGTGATTTTTTGGATTATCACACTAAAGCACAGGCAACAACAACAACAAAAACTAGAGGAATTAGACATCAAAATTTAAAACTTCTGTGCATCAAAGAACATAACAGAGTGAAAGGCAACCCACAAAATGGGAGTAAATGATTGTAAACCATAGATCTGATAAGAGATTATATCCAGAATATATCAAGAACTCCTACAACTCAACAACAACAACAACAACAACAACAAAGGAAACTGATTTTAAAATGGGCAAAAGACTTGAATAGACATTCTCCAAAGAAGATATACAAGCGACCGATAAATACACACACACAAAGATGTTCAGCATCACTAATCACTAGAGAACTGCAGATGGAAACCACAATGAGATACCACCTCATGTTGACTGGGATGGCTACATGAAAAAAATTCAGAAAATAATATGTTGATGAAGATGTGGAGAAATTGGAACCCTTGTTCACTATTGCTGGGAATGTAAAGTTCAGCCACTATGGAAAACATTATGGCAGTTCCTCAAAAATTAAAAATAGAAGTGCCATATGATCCAGCAATTCCACTTCTGGGTATACACCCAAAAGAATTGAAAGCAGGGTCTCAAAGGGACAATTGTACAATCATGTTCATAGCAACATTATGCACTTATCCAAAGGGGTAAGCAACCCGAATGTCCATTGACAGATGAATGGATAGACAACATGTGGTCTATACATACAATAGGATGTTATTTAGCCTTAAAAAAAAGAGAGAGAGAAAATTCTGACAAGTGCTACAACATGGATGGACCTTGAGGAATTTATGCTGTTAAATAAGTCAGTCGCAAAAGGACAAATACTGTATTATTCCACTTATATGAGGTGCCTAGAGTACTCAGATGCATAGAGACAGAAAGTAGAATGGTGACTGCCAGGGGATGAAGAGAGGAGGGATGGGGAGTTAGTGTTTGATGGGAACAGTTTACGTTTTGCAAGGTGAAAAAAGTTCTGGAGGTGGATGGTGGTGAGGGTTACACACCCGTGCGAATATGCTTAATGCCACTGAACTATACACTTTAAAATGGCAAAGATGGTACCCTTTATGTTATGTGTATTTGACCACAATTTGAAAATAAATTTAAAAAATACTTTAATCGTGTAACCACAATTTTTAGTTGTTTTTATTCAGAGGTTCAGTCAGGATACTCGATCCATTCAAGCCAAAAAAAGAATGCTGTCCTTGCATGTTAAAAGTGATCCTTAACTGTTCTTTAAAAAGGACCCCTCTTGGTCATCTGGAGGTTGCTGGAAATTTTATCATAGATGGCTGTGGTCTTGGCCATAGCAGTGCTGGTGCCTCAGAGAGTGACTCTGCAAACCACTGGTAAACATCTTTAGGACCCAGTCCAGAGCCTGTTTTGCACAGACCAACATTAGTTTGCCAGTGAAGTGCCACACTGGCTCCTCTGTCAGAAACACAGCTTGAGAAATCCAATCCAGCCCTCAAACTAGGCGTTCTCTCCTTACGGAGGCCTCAGGCACCAGCTCTGTAGTTAAGGTTGCAAGTGCTTTTTTATCCTCAGCCAAAGCATAATTTGGAATCCTATCTCTGACCAACGTGTCATTACCTCAAAAAACCCCAAATCCTCCAAACCTCACCAAAGCCTCTTTTAGGCTTAAATTCGGAACTGAAGGAATCCTCAGGTCGTGGTGATTCTAATTGCTAAAAGGTGGCCTTCGTGATTTGTAGCTTTAAATACCCTTTCCTGTCAGTTAGGTAGAAATTTAACCGTGACTGGTATCATTTGTTACCACAAGAAATGACCTTGCTATTGACCCCCTCCATTCAGGGAGAACTTGAGACGGATCCAAATGCCCACGTGTTGCCACCAGTCCGGCTGCTTCAACATGAGAGGCACCTAGTTGCTGAATTTTCACAGTCTACTTCTGAGCAGACCTCTAAATCCTAATAGTATCTATAATTGTGAATATAAATCGTTTATGAGATAATTTAACTCATAATTTTTATCTAATTCTAAGATTGGAACAGTAACACGTCTCTCCTAAAAAGAACACAACCATAGGAGAAGAATATATGTTGGTCAGAATATCAACACCTGTATTAATTTTCTCCAGCTACCATTACAAAGTACCACAGATTGCGTGGCTTAAACAGCAGAAATTTATTTTCTAACAGTTCTGGAGGCTAAAAGCCTGAGCTCAAGGTGTCAGCAGGGTTGGTGTCTTCGGGGGCCTCTCTCCTTGGCTTGTAACTGGCCATCTTTCTGTGCCCTCACATGGTCTTCCCTCTGTATCCAAATTTTCTCTTTGTATGAGCACACGAGTGAGATTCATTAGGACTCATCCTAATGACCGCATTTTAACTTAATTACCTCTGTAAAGGCCCTGTCTCCAAATGCAGTCATATTCTGAGCTACTAAGGGTTAGGACTTCACTATATGAATCGAGAGTGAGGACACAATTCAGCCCATAATACCATTTAAAAAAATATGCTACGATATATCTTATCTCATCATAAAGCTTGGTGTTTCCCATATCATTCTTCAATGAGTCTTCATCTTAAAGGGAAGTTATTTTCTTTTCATGCCACTTTCTTCTCAGGTAATTAGAAAGTTATCTCAGAGGCAAAAATGCTGAGGTAATTAACATAATTGAGTTTTAAGGAACACGTGAAAGCACAGAGCATGCTAGTCTCTATTGTGTACACACTTCTTTACCTTGTGTTCTCAGGCTTTGTTTCTGGAATTGAAGGGGCACCCCACCTGCCCACTGACCACCCTAGAACTCACTGATTGCAAGATGGATCCGTGGTCTCTAGGGAGACTTGGACATGCTCTGCGGTTCAGCGGTTTGCATTCTCTCGTCCTCGATTATTGCAAGTAAGGCTGGAATGTGGAGTTCCTTCAAGGCTCTTACTGCTGTCAGTTGGGGGATGCAAAGGCAGGGGAGGACAACGTCCCATTTCCTCGTGTCTCATTGAGTCATGACTGAAAGGGAACATTCTAAAACCTCCTTGGAGTTAAGTTTCTGAGTAAATGTTAGGGTTCTCAAAAAAGTCTATTCATTCATTAATTCTTTCAACAAATAGTTGCCAAAGGCCAGTCTGTGCAAGATGCTGTGCTCATTGCTAAGGAAGACACAAATATATATAAAGAATGCTGCTGTCTAAGGGAGTCCTTGGTATATAGAGGAGAGGAGACGTGCTCTTGATCATAAAGAATGCAAGGTAGAAATCTGAATATCACAAAAAGTGTCCATATAACTTTTAGCAGTAGTTTTTGGATAAGGGAAACCACAGTTCCCTAGGTGATGAGTCAGTATGCACCGGGAGAAAAGGTGGGAGGAAAGGTATGGTGCTGGAGAAGAGCAGAGCAAGTCCTTTAGAGGGCTGGAACACCAGTGTGTCAGGGAGTGTCGGGGAGTAATAATAATAATAACGATAGTAATAATAATAATAATAATACCAGCTAATGGTACTTCGATGCTTACTGTGTGCCAAACACAGTGTGTGAATTATCTCATTAATTCTCCCAACAATAGATTAATATGTGCCATTACATAGAGATGTATGATACATAATGATAATTATATCTCATTTCTATCCCTTGATTATAGATGAGGAAAGATTCAGGGAGATTAACTGGCTTGTTCAAGGCCATTCAACAATTAGGGGTGGAGCCTAGATGTGAATCCAGCTGTCTGAATCAGACCCCACCTCTGATCTATGCTTCTAGATTGCTTGGGGTCTGTAATTGACCATCCATAAATAATTTCAAACTGCTTGTGTAAGCTGGGGTATAGGTCATGTAACCTCTGTGATCTATAATGAGATGATTTTTTCTACTTCACAAATCTATGATTCTGTGACTCTTCATGGAGCCAGGTGGTGCCTTGTACTCAACAGGCCAATGGGCTGTGAAGTGAAAGAGATGATTCATGCCTGAGAAGTGGCACCACAGGAACACAAAGGCCCCATTAAAAAACGAGGGCCCCGGTGGTGACAGTGGACAAGTCCTTCAGCAAGAGCTGGGGAGAAGGAGCATTCTGTGGAGTGTCTTCAGGTTTCTGAAATGCTGGAGGAGCCTCAGTCAGTGTCTCCTAATACAGGGCAGCAAAAGGCAGAGTCCTTCGGACATCGTGCAGTGGCTGCGGGATCGGCTTGGGAGCCTCCCCAGCTTCCCACACTGCAGTGGGCAGAATCAGCCCCACTGCTAAGAGACCCCTCTAGACCATAGCTCTTGTGCTGGTTCCAGAGACCTGTGCTGCTGGGAAGAGAGAAGGAAGAAAGAAGGAATTGCCATCTTCAGGAAGAAGCTTAATTTAATTGTCAGTTGAAATCCTGCTGCTGCTAAGCCAACTAGAGTCGTCAGTGTTGGGTGGTTGGGAATCACTACCGAGACCTCAACACTGGTAAAATTGCAGGTTATCAGCTTCTAGGCACTGGAGTTCTTTCCTCATGTCTTCCCCAATGGGCTGTGAAGTCCACCAGGCAGTGTGCCCTCCTTTCCCGGGCACAGCTGCACATCCCAACACCCACCATGGTAGTTGGCCCTCTGTAATTACTTGTTGAATGAATTAACGACTTTAAAAAGTTATTTCTGTTAAGATTACTCACCTCGTTTTAAAGTTCAAGCCTTGGCATTCCAAATTCTCTGAAGATGTCCTTTCAATTCACTGATCCTCAGTTTCCTGACCCAATACCTACCCCCAGAGGCTGTTGCTGGCATGAATGAGACAGTGCACGTGGTTTCACTTTGCAAACTGTAAGGACTGTGCAACACAAGGTGAGAAATAGTGTAGGGCCATGAGAGGAGAGCCAAGAGGTTGAACTTTTCTGAACTTGCTCTCGATGTACTTTAAAAGGTCCCCTTTTACGGAGTCCTGCTGGAGTCTTCCCAGACTCCTCTGTCCCTGCCAACAGGGCCATCTCTCCTGTCTTCGGGTTCGGAGCTTGTTCTCCATCTGCTCCCTTGAATGGGTACTTCAAACCATCCTCTGCTCTCCTTGCCCAGAAGACAGACTCCAGGTCCCCCTTCCTCCACATGCAGGCTGCCCCACCTC
>NW_011888816.1:6282281-6284162 GCF_000151845.1 Pteropus vampyrus | reverse complement strand
TGACAATGGAAAAAGAGATTGAAGTGATGTGAGGAAGAGGCTGTGAGCCAGGAATGTAGTAGGTGCCCTCCAGCTTCTGGAAATGTAAGCAAATGAACTCTTCCTCAGAGCCTCCAGAAGGAATGCAGCTCTGCCCATGCTTTGACTTTTGCCTCTGTGATCTATTTCGGACCTCTGACCTTTAGAACTGTAAGATAATAAACTTGTATTGTTTTAAACCACTAAGTGTGTGGCCATTTGTTACAGCAGCAATTGCAAACTGGTACAACATAGTAATTAGAACTCTTTCAGTTAAAAGTGAAAGCAACCCAAACAAAATTAAAGATCAATAGGGTTTTATTGGCTCACATAATTGGGATGTCTCCAGGTGGAGCTGTCTTCCAAAATGGCTGATTTTAGGGCTCAAACCACGTCATCAGGAGAACCTGAGTTTGCTGCTCTTGACTCTGCTTCTCTTCCGAGGGTTGGCCTGCTCTCCCAGTGCAAATAGACTTCCTACGAGCCAGAAACAACAGTTGATGTATCTGCTGGCAGTCCCAGGGCTATATCATCATGCTTGTAATCAACTAGAAAGTGTGAGCCTTTTTCTTCCAGTGACTATGGGTCAAATTCCATAGGAAGGCTCTAACTGGCCCTTTTTGGGTCACATACCTACATCTTGGACCAATCCCGATAGCCTAGGTCATGGTAAATTATGATTGGTCAGGACTGATTACACAGCTTATGGGAGTGGGGTGGAGCACTGTGCTGGGCAGTCCTACCAGAATCACAAGATCTGCAGTGAGGAAGTGGCGATGAGTGCAAAGAGCTTATAACTATAACAGTTTTGTAAATATAATTGTTATCCCCCATTTAGGAACTTCCATGGAATCAGAATTATATAGATCATTTGTTGAATTTGATAAATTCACTTAATCCAATAAAATATAAAAGGAAGCTGGAAAACAACATTTGCTATAAAATATTACTGTCCCTCTGCTATTTTACCAACGTTCCAGTAAAAAAAAAACCACAGCCCTATTTATGAAGTCCTGAATTGTAACTTTAGGATCCAAATAACGAAGTGAATCTGTGATTTTTAAAGAAATTGTCAGAAATATGAAAGCGCAATTTCAAGAGTTAGTTGTGTGGCAGGCGTGGGCAGGTGTAAGAGGTGTGAGATTAAAAAGGTAAAGAAGTGACAAAGATGTGGGGAAGAAACATGAAGATCTCTTACTCTGGTTATTCCAAGTGGTTTCTGCTGAAAGGGGAATTAAGGCCTAATCTTAACTCAAAAAGCCAAGGTCAGAGCTGACCACAGAGAGTGACTGCCCTGTCATTCTTCACAGCACCCTTGGACAGGGTGCAAGCTGCTTCAGCTGGGCCATGCCCAGTGGTCAAGGGTCAACCTACAGAACCTCTTTTAAGTTCCTCTCCTTACTCAAGATCTCAGCAACGACAACAAAACCCACAAGTATATTCCTAGGTTCTTCTCTTCCTCTGAGGCTAACTATGACTGTATCTAACATTGACATTCACTTGAACCCTGATTTTTATCCAGTTGAACTGGTGCATTTTAGGTATCCTGCATTCTTTTGGGTAACTGTATTAGTCTGCTCAGGCTACCATAACAAAATACCACAGGCTCGGTGGCTTAAGCAACATAGACAAACTAATTTGTCTATCAAACCAGCTCTGAAGGTGAAGGCACTTTTACTCTGTACTGGTGTGTATGTTACTGCTATGGACTGAAAGTTTGTGTCCCCTCAATATTCATATGTTGAATCCCCAGTGTGGTGTATTTGGAGATGGAGACTGTGGGAAAGGGAGAAACTTTCCTCAACCCTCAAGGTTCTTTTGATTGGTCTAATAATCAAATAGACATGAGACAGATTAGCAAGA
>NW_011888816.1:6277808-6281981 GCF_000151845.1 Pteropus vampyrus | reverse complement strand
GCCCCTAATTCAAATTCTTCTAGGTAATTAAGGTGGGGCAGAAGTTCCTCTTGAGCCCACAGAGCCCTGATTGCCTTTAGCTTAAAACAATTCACATACCACAGAGTTGCATCTCGGGGTTACTTGTTCTGAACCCCTATAGTCCTCTCAGAAAGTAAGGTTTAAATGAGCCCATACAAGTGGGGCCCTGATACAATAGAATTAGTGTCCTTATTAGAGAGCCACCCAAGATCTCTCTCTCTCTCTCTCTCTGCTCATGCATGCACACCTAGGAAAGGCCACACGAGGTCACAGCAAGAGGGGCCATCTTCAAGTCAGGAAGAGAGCTCTTATCAAGAGCGGAATCAGCTAGCACTTTGATCTGGGACTCTGGCCTCTAGAACTGTGGAAAAATAAAATTTTGTTGTTTAAGCCACCGAGCCTGTGGTATTTTGTTATGGTAGCCTGAGCAGACTAATACAGTTACCCAAAAGAATGCAGGATACCTAAAATGCACCAGTTGAACTGGATAAAAATCAGGGTTCAAGTGAATGTCAATGTTAGATACAGTCATAGTTAGCCTCAGAGGAAGAGAAGAACCTAGGAATGTACTTGTGGGTTTTGTTGTCGTTGCTGAGATCTTGAGTAAGGAGAGGGACTTAAAAGAGGTTCTTCACCTTCAGAGCTGGATTGATAGACAAATGAGCTGAGGCAAATTAGTTTTCCCATTTTCATTTCACTTCTTTGCCAATAGAACTAGCCATAAGTGAAAAAGAAAGAGGCATATGAGGCAAGAAACAAGATTATAGTATATTACCAGCCCCCTTCTGGTCACAGTGGGTATGGCACCCAAGCCCTGCCAGCTGGACTTTGCTATTTGTTATTTTTGAACCAAGGGACCTGGCACCTCACCCACAATAACCTGTGCTTTAGTTCATCCTGCCAGGCCCCTGGAGCTGCCCTGATCTCTGTCCCTTACAACCCTTGTCTTGAAACGAAGGCGTTTGAAACAAAGACTGTTGTGTACCCCCAAAATTCATATGTTGAAGTACCAATCCCTAAGATGATGGTATTAGGAGGTGGGGCCTTTGAGAGATGATTAGGTCACACAGGCAGAGCCCTCCTGAATGGGATTAATGCCCTTATAAAAGAGACCCCAGATAGCTCCCTCGCTCCTTCTGCCTTGTGAAGTTATAGCAAGAAGATAGCCATCTATGAACCAGGAAGCGGATTCTCCAGAAACTGAATCTGTAGATGGCTGGATCTTGGACTTCCTTTCAGAACTGTGAGGAATAAATGTTTGTTGTTTCTAAGCTATCCAGCCTGAGGGATTTTGTTATAGCACCCCAAATGCACTAAGACGCAGAGTACACCAAAACTTCCAGTGGGTGTGTTTGAGAGGGCATGAATGATTTTAAAGAACTTTCCAGATTCTCAGCTTCCATAAAGACCTCAATACCTGGGGTTAATATCCTTGGTCATAGTCATCGTTTTTCTTTGCCAAAGAAAGGCACACTTCTCTCCCATCTAGTATCTGAACAGAGTGTATTCCCTAGGTTGTAAAAACAGAGACAATTCAAAATATTAATGGAAGTGTTAAGTGTCATAACTCAGCAACAAAGCATTATTTACACATTAGGGGCTTCTAATTTTTGCTTTTAACATAATTGAAGGATGACATAATCAAGTTATCTACTGACAGGCCATTAAACATTTTTTTTTTTGATCCACTGCTGTGATTTTTTAGCCTGTAACTCAGGAGTTCATAGACTTGAAGAATATTACTGTGATAAAACTTCTAGGATTGCCCAATTAAATCTGAATAGTAGATTTAAAAAAAAAACAAACAAATAATTTATTATAAGAATTATGTTCCATGCCAAGCTTGTGATATAATAACTAAAATGATTATTCTTTGTTTATCTGACATTTAAATCTAAAGGAGTGGTCTGTATTTCGGGGGCAAGGGAGGTTACATCTGACAACCCTATTCCATTCCCATTGGTATGAACAAGATTTCTCAGCATTAACTATCACAATGAAAAATACAAATAGCATCGATGCTGAAGCCTGCCTCAGTTTAGTAGTAATGTTCTTTAATGAATACATGACTTAATTATAAAAACAAATAAATAAAACAGTACTATCCATCCCACTGAGAGAGGCATTCGATAAAATTTTATTTTTGCATTTAATTAAGATTCATCAAAATGTATAAAATACATATGTTGTATTAATCAATTGTATACTTCTAAAAGTTGATTAATAACTGCAGAAGATATTTTTAATACCCTAGAGCCTGTGATCCCAAGAAACTTAAAATTTAAATATTTGTAATTGTAGCATTTTTATTACAGAGAAGTATTATAGGAATAACTATAAAGACTTTCAAACATAAAATTCTACAGAGTAAATAGAATAGCAATACAAGAAAAAGCCCAAAAAGAAATGGGAACAATGTAAAATTTTCAATCCCTAAAGAAGAATGTGCTCATGTTTTAGGGTTTTTGAGATTTTTAAATTTTTAATGGAAGATGGTGAGTATCAAATTTCTTGGAATTTAGATTCTATTTGATATGTTTAAGAGAAGGATATAACAGATTTTATTTTTATACATCAATATTAGCCGTATGCTAGAAATTTCATCCTTTGAAATTTTAAAATTCCAATTTAGATACCAACCTCAAAATGTACAAGATAGTACATAGCTCAGTATTCCTCTAGGATGTTATAAGAGCGAAAGCGTTTTGAGGCCAACTGCTCTGTAAGGCTCAAATGTTTGGTTTCCTCTCCTGCTCTCCTGAATGAGTCCCAGGCTTCCAGTGATTTCTCCTTCCTGCCAGAGTCGATTTCTGTTGGTAACAAAGAGGACAAATACCTCCCAATCCAATGACCGGTTTGTTTTCTAAATGATTATAATGCGTAAAATGTAATCTTAGTAATAACACTCTTTCCTTGCTTCCTTCATCAAATGTGTGTGTATGTGTGTGCACTTGTGTCTCTCCTAATAGATAGCAAGTATTGTTAGCACATAAAACAAAGATCACTGTCCCTAAGGCGGGGAGTGGAAATGCAGTGTGCTTGTGCACATGTGTGCATGGGTGTTTGCATGCATGTGTGTATGTGTAAGGGTGGGGGATGTTACACAATTTTTAAAAGGCATAACAAGTATATACATGCTATAGCTCGTTAGAAGGTGATGGTTGCTATGGAAAAAGAAAAAGTAAAGCAAGATAGGCGAATTTGGGGGTCTGGGGAAAGAAGACGGGATGGGGTGTGATTTCAAATAGGTGGTTGAGTGTAGGCTCCTTGAAAAGGTAGCATTTGTGTACAGACACAGGAGGTGAGGGAGTGAGCCTGCAGATAAGTGGGAGAGTATTCCAGACAGAGGGGATAGCCTGCACCAAGGCCCCAGGGAGCAGCAAGAAGCAAGTAGGGTGGTAACAGGGACCAAGGGATCAAGGGCCTTGTTCGCTAGGAAGGAGTAGAGGAATTGGGACTTAGTTAGGACTGAGGTTTGAGAAGGACTCCTTAATCTGTGTGGCAAACTGACTGGGTGGAGTGGGGGCAGGGAGGCCTGTTGGGAGGCTATTCTCATCCAGGCGAGAGCTGGTGGTGAAAGGTGAGAGGTGCCTATCCAGGTGAGAATACGGTAATAGAAGAGGAGGTCGGGTCCTACATCTATATCATTTCCTGATGAATGAGATGCGGGTTACAAAAGAAAATAAAAGGACGCTCCAGTATGACTCCACAGTGATAATATACTAAGACATTTTTAAAAACATGCCCAGAATGTATTCCTCTCTGCTATATTCTCACTAATCCCAGATATTTGGAGCTGCTTTTATAGAGGGGAACTGTGTATGTAAAGAAGAATTTGCACAAGGTCTTACAGGACAATTCTTGGAGCCCTACTTGGTCGCTTATTCTCAAGTCTTTGAGGAGAAAAACACAAAACAGACAGGACTGAACTGATGTCAATGTGATTTTGACAATGTTTATGAAAAATATCTCTGTCCGAAGTGCACATAAAAAGAAATAGCCAATATCAAAACAAGATCAGAGCCAATAGCAAAGTGTATCAAAAACCCAATTATAGAGCTTTGAACTGACTTTTTGTTTTTAATCTTTTTTTTCTTATAGCCAGACAGAGAGGAAGTTCAACTTTGAACCAGATGACAAAGCCATCTAGAG
>NW_011888816.1:6205551-6277758 GCF_000151845.1 Pteropus vampyrus | reverse complement strand
AATTTAGATACCAACCTCAAAATGTACAAGATAGTACATAGCTCAGTATTCCTCTAGGATGTTATAAGAGCGAAAGCGTTTTGAGGCCAACTGCTCTGTAAGGCTCAAATGTTTGGTTTCCTCTCCTGCTCTCCTGAATGAGTCCCAGGCTTCCAGTGATTTCTCCTTCCTGCCAGAGTCGATTTCTGTTGGTAACAAAGAGGACAAATACCTCCCAATCCAATGACCGGTTTGTTTTCTAAATGATTATAATGCGTAAAATGTAATCTTAGTAATAACACTCTTTCCTTGCTTCCTTCATCAAATGTGTGTGTATGTGTGTGCACTTGTGTCTCTCCTAATAGATAGCAAGTATTGTTAGCACATAAAACAAAGATCACTGTCCCTAAGGCGGGGAGTGGAAATGCAGTGTGCTTGTGCACATGTGTGCATGGGTGTTTGCATGCATGTGTGTATGTGTAAGGGTGGGGGATGTTACACAATTTTTAAAAGGCATAACAAGTATATACATGCTATAGCTCGTTAGAAGGTGATGGTTGCTATGGAAAAAGAAAAAGTAAAGCAAGATAGGCGAATTTGGGGGTCTGGGGAAAGAAGACGGGATGGGGTGTGATTTCAAATAGGTGGTTGAGTGTAGGCTCCTTGAAAAGGTAGCATTTGTGTACAGACACAGGAGGTGAGGGAGTGAGCCTGCAGATAAGTGGGAGAGTATTCCAGACAGAGGGGATAGCCTGCACCAAGGCCCCAGGGAGCAGCAAGAAGCAAGTAGGGTGGTAACAGGGACCAAGGGATCAAGGGCCTTGTTCGCTAGGAAGGAGTAGAGGAATTGGGACTTAGTTAGGACTGAGGTTTGAGAAGGACTCCTTAATCTGTGTGGCAAACTGACTGGGTGGAGTGGGGGCAGGGAGGCCTGTTGGGAGGCTATTCTCATCCAGGCGAGAGCTGGTGGTGAAAGGTGAGAGGTGCCTATCCAGGTGAGAATACGGTAATAGAAGAGGAGGTCGGGTCCTACATCTATATCATTTCCTGATGAATGAGATGCGGGTTACAAAAGAAAATAAAAGGACGCTCCAGTATGACTCCACAGTGATAATATACTAAGACATTTTTAAAAACATGCCCAGAATGTATTCCTCTCTGCTATATTCTCACTAATCCCAGATATTTGGAGCTGCTTTTATAGAGGGGAACTGTGTATGTAAAGAAGAATTTGCACAAGGTCTTACAGGACAATTCTTGGAGCCCTACTTGGTCGCTTATTCTCAAGTCTTTGAGGAGAAAAACACAAAACAGACAGGACTGAACTGATGTCAATGTGATTTTGACAATGTTTATGAAAAATATCTCTGTCCGAAGTGCACATAAAAAGAAATAGCCAATATCAAAACAAGATCAGAGCCAATAGCAAAGTGTATCAAAAACCCAATTATAGAGCTTTGAACTGACTTTTTGTTTTTAATCTTTTTTTTCTTATAGCCAGACAGAGAGGAAGTTCAACTTTGAACCAGATGACAAAGCCATCTAGAGCTGTAACAGTGAAAACTACTTCAAGAAAGAAGAGGAAAAAAGGTATTTTTATTGTTGTCGTTTCAACTACTCCTCCCACTTCCTTCATTGTATAAATCACTTCCTCCTTTCATGGGCTGTGTGTCTCCACCACTAAAGTAATTGCCTCAAACAGGAAAATTCAAGTGGAAAAAAAAAACTCAGTGGCTTACGACTTCACATACACCCAAGACAGAACAACTTAGCCATATCCACCAGAGAAATTAGTCTTTGGCGTGTTCAACAGGCTAAGAAACAAGTATGGGATCTAGACTGGTTTGGAAATAGGTCTGCAATAAGTAGCCAGCAGAACATGAAAAATTCAGCTTGGAGACTTCTCTCCTAGGCACATTACTTAGAATCAGAAACTGAGTCCGTGAGAGGGAATTTTAAGAAATCACCAGCTCCAAACAACCTCTAAGCAGGATTAAACTAAATAAGAAGCTATCCAGGTATTACAGGTTCGCAGCTAAGTGTTAGGGAACCAGGGTTCTAGTCCCAGCACATGCCCTGATGCCTGCGTCTCAACATTTTATTCTGCAAATCAAGGGATTTGTGCTCACAGCTTCCTAAATTCCACTCTAGCTTTAACATTGCGAAGTTATGAAGAGGCAGCACAAGATGATCACTGGGTGTGTCATGAGCATAGTTTTTGGAAACTCTTTGTGGAAGTTAACCTAAATTTGTGTTGTTTTGTTTTTCGCTCTTTTTTTTTTCTATACAGTTAGTGTGTGGAAGGTGACAGGCCCTTGTAATGAAGCTCTTCACCCTTTGACTTTCTCTTCCTCAAGTTTAATCTGTTCTTGTATGGTATTTTTCTTGTCCTTGAATTATCTTTATATTCCCTCTGTAAAATCCCACTAAAAGAGAAAAATACAAATTCTTATGATCCAAAGAGCCAAATGAAAATGTAAAGTGAGAAAATTTATCGGCCCCTTTCTCTGTTGTCTGATGTAAATATCGTCTTTCCACTGGAGAGTGCTAGTAGATTTTCGAAAATCTACTAAAAAGGAAAAAGAAGAAGGAGAAGGAGAAGGAAGGGGAGGGGAATAGGAAGGGGAAGAGAAATGATAAAGGGAGAGGGAGAAGGAAAAGAAGAACCACGCTAGGTTATCATTTGTTTTAGACAGTTACACTTTGGGAATATTTTCAATTAAAAATCCTTTCAGAGGAATTGGCTGGAGTTCTTGTAGGGATGAGGATGAATGGTGTCTCCAAGACAGGTGACCCTACAGGGGACAGTCCTTACAGTGGGCCATATGACATCTGAGGGGAGAAGGACTGCAGGGTCACTAATTCTAAATCTGCATCTAGACTTAACAGGTAACAAGGACAGAGACTGAGTGTCTGCATCATGCTATGCAGTCAACTTGTCATTTGGTTTTAGAAAAACCCAAAGACCAAAATCTATCTGGGAACTTCAAGGCTTCTCAAGGTTGGAGAGAGGCTTTGACTACGCGATTTGTTGAGTCTTCCTGATTTAAAAAAAAAAAAAGTTTAAATTACTTCATGGCAAAGAAGTTTTTCAAAAATTGCATCATATTGAAATCTTTACACTTCCAAGTAAACTCTTCTAACATGTAAAAACACAGAAAATGCTTGTATAACCTCATTAGTCGGTGGCACTGGAGTTCGAATATGAGGCCCTTCATGACTATGACTTCTCTGTGTGCCACCCCACACCTAAGCCCCCATACCCCACCCCTATGAAGGCCCTGGAGATGTTAAACCCTCATAGAAGGTAGATAGTTTGAAGGAAAAGTCAAAAAGAGCAATACGGTTATTCAGTCTTCAGCTTTTAAATAATAGCGATATTGAGGCCCGGGCCACAATAATTCCTTTTAGCTATGAGAACCTGGCACAAAAGTACCAGACTTGTTTCTTTTGACCTTTGTGAGCTGTATATACTCTCCCACCAGACCTCCGGGGGGAGTCCAAGATCTTACAGTTTCCTAGGGAAGAGGTTAGAGGGCTTGAAGAACTGTGGGCTGCCTGTGGTCAGGGAACACAGATGAAATAAGATGTCCTCAGGGCCCTTTTAGGCTGGTATGTGACGTATGTAGTGAGAAATATCCCTGGTTCCTGCCCCAAGGAGCTTACTTTCTGGTCACTATAGCTGTCTCAAGAGGAAATGGTTATCAAATGCCAGCTCTGTGGGAGACATGAGGTATGCTCCTGCCTTTTAGGAGTATATTAATTCCCTAGGGCAGCCATAATGAAGTACCACAGACTGAGTGGCTTAAACAACAGAAATATACTGTCTTGTGGTTCTGGAGCCTGGAAGTCACGATCAAAATGTTGGCAGGGTTGGTTCTTTCAGGAGGCTGTGTAAGAGAATCTGTTCCATGCCTCTCTCAGATGAATTTTGGGAGGAGACAAAATTCAACTTATAATAAGGGACCTAGAATGTAGTTTAGAAATAGGATACACACTTCAGAAACAAATACCTACACAAGCAACATCTGCCAGGAGCCAAACTGGGCTCAGGGAAGGGCATTCTCCTCAGATATGGAATTGGGGAGAAAGCTTTGTGAATGGGGAGAAGGTTTTCCTTTTCTACTTATGTGGAAAAGAAGAAAGGACTTTCCTGAGGAAGGATTTAAGTGAGGAAGAAAGGCCTTAACGACACAAGCCACAAGCCCACAAGTTTAGTTGGAACAAGAAAATATGGGAGGGTGGACCTGCCAAGAGGGTGGGGTCACATTAAGGAGTCATATACCAGGCTCAGTGTTAGGACTTAATCCAGCAGACAGTGGGAGGGAGCCATTAAAGTCAGTCGCCCAAGGAGTCCTGTGCCTCTAATCAATAGAAACAACTTTGAATCAGACATCTATTTACCTGATAGCTTCTTATCAGAGCAGACCATTTTTATGCGTTCCAGAGTTCACGAAGCAAATTTAAAAACGGCTTCCCACATTGGATCATTACTTTCAAAGTCATTAACTGTTTGGTTAGGAGTGAGTCTGGTCTTGGTGAAGAGTTCTACTTGTTTCAAAATAAAGAGTCGGATTGAGCTGATATACATCAGCCTCCTGTGCAAGTAGTCCAGATGGTTTCCATTTGGTCCCAATTGGAAACAGACAAACTTTTTATGCTTGCCCCTTTGTGGACAGGAGGCTTTTGGCCTGCTGCTTGGAAAGTTGAACTCACAATACTGTACGAGTCAAAACCCCCATTCAGAAACCTGACACCCTTTATTATTCCTCTCCAAATGCATAATCACGAGAACCTGACAACTTTACACTTAGCAGCCATTTATACGTTATTACAAGAGGCAAAGGATCTCATTTTGTTGCTTACAGAAGTTAGATATCTGTTTGTCCAAAGCAGTCCTGCCTCAAAGCACCAGTGAACATGAAGAATCATTTTATCAGTGGTTCTCATACTTGAGCGGCATCAGAGGTACATGGAGGGCCTGCAGAACACAGATTGCAGGGCCCACCCTTCCCAAGGTTCTGAATCAGTAGATCTGAGGTAAGGCTGGAGAATTTACATTTTTATCAAGTTCCTAAGTGATGCTGATGCTGTTTGTCCGGAGTCTAACTTTGAAAACCACTTCTTTAGACTTAAAAGAAAATCAGATCTCCTACTCTTGATTTATTTGGTTCAGTGAAGAAAAATGGAGGGCAAAGTGAGACTCCTAGATACCTCATCTCTGCCATGGAAACCACAGAACAAACAGGACCCAGTCAGGCTCACCTCTGAGCCTCATGGCTAGTACCAAGGCTCTACAGGAACTGGAGCCCCTGGGCCTGGAGAGTGATCAAAACTCAAGTGAGTGACATCTGGCTTGGCCTATGCCTAGTCACAAGCCCATCAAGTCTATAAAGAGCCAGAAATGGCTAAACACTGGAAGCCTCTGAAAAGTCATTGGAATAGTCATCTGCAGATAAGTTATCTTCTCTGAGCCCCTTTTTGAGCCCTCTTCAGCCAGTCCTGTGATAGTACCTCAAGACCACCAAAATTCCTAAAAGACTCAGGGGTATCCTGTCACCTAAGCCTGCTCTGCTTCGCAGCCCAAGCCCCCACACCATAGCTTCCAGGGAGGTCTTCATCTCAAAGATTTAGGACTGGGAGGGCCAGAACATGACTTAGACATGTACAGGAGCAAAATCCAACCATAAAATGGTCGGTTTACAAGCTTGGGATTGATCATTTACTACAGTACTAATGCTGCCCGAGTGGCAAATGCAGATGTCCTAACTAAGGCAATATTGCTTATATCATAGCCACAGTCCATAGGAATGCTAGCAACATTAAGGAATGCAAAGGTTGAGTTCAAAGTCAAGATGTAATCTTCAGAACAGCTTTATTAGTTCCAAATCAGGAAGTTAGTGGTTATAATCCTGAAACTATTTCACTTGGGATTTTATCCTAGGGTGATAGCTAAATAATGGAGCAGGTTCCATTGTGGGTAGGTTCCAAGGTCTGAGGTGTGAATCATCTGACACTAATTAACACTTTGCTTCCTTAAGATCTGCAATCAAGCAAACAGAATTTATGTTCTGGTTTACAAAGCTCTGATAATTACACAGAAACTCTCATATGCTTCTTGTTGTTGGAAAAAAGCTATTATTGAGAAGTTTTTTAAAAATCAACCGCAAGAAGAAGGTCCTACCAGGACCTGGAATCCACAGAGAAACATTCGAGTAGTGGTTAAGTAAAATAATTTGATGCCCACCGGAATGAGTGATGCTCACCTATTCTAATGTTCCCGGAAATGTTCAGAGAGTCAGGGAGAAGATGAGGTACCTTCTCTGGGGAACTTCTGGTTCCATGAAAATTTACCTTTCTTTGAGATCCAGTTCACATAGGGAAAAAAGGGCTCTCTCTGGAAGGAATGAGAAAGGTTCATTAACTGGTAAAGAGAGGATATTCTAGGCAAAATGAACACATGAGAAAGGGTTCGAGGGGTGAAAGCGCCTGGAGCGTTCAACATACGGGAAGCAAGATGTCCACCACAGAGTGGTCATGAGGTGAATAACCGGAGATATCAATGAAAAGGCCAGTGGATCCACAGGGCCAAAGCCACGAATGCTTTTGATGAGTTTGACTTTCTCCTGTGTGCAAAGGGGGAGCCGCAATGCTTTTAAAGCAAAAGAATTGGAGTTTTGAAAAGGACCTCGGGCAGTTTTGCAGAAAATATTTTAGAGAGGGGGACATTTGGACAGTTGGAGATGAGTTTGGAAGCCTTTACAACAGTTCAGGCAAGAGAGGATAAAATGCAGAACTGAGGCTACACTGATAGAAAGGCAGAGTCTACATATATTTAGAAGGGAGAATTGACAGCACCTAGTAGTTGGTTCAATGAGGGTAGTAAGAAAGATTCTGAAGTCAGGGACAATTGGAGGATCTTGGGAGGAAGCACGAGGTTGAGTGAGTCCATACTGGATTTGTGGAGTGGCTTCCAGTGAAAAATGTGCAGTTGTCAGTAAAATGTATCTGATCCTCAGGGAACCAGTGGCGAAAGGTGAGATGCCTTACACATGGAGGCTCTCCACCAGTGTTTCAGTGACTTACGGAATACAGAAATGAAGCTAGGCCGTAATATTTACTGTGTACTGAAGTTCCTCTACAGCTGTCATTTTACCATGCTTCTCAGTTGATCTTCATAATGCATCTAGGAGATGAATATTATGATCTCGATGTTAGCAATAAAGAAATTTAGGTTCAGAGATGTTAGGTGACTTTCTGGGGAGTCACACAGCATTTTTCAGAGAGAGGTTTTAAACCTGGAGATTCTGCTCATTTTACTACACCACCCTGCCTCTTAGGCACAACTGGCATTGTTATGCCACCGCTAAGTTCTGTGAGACAGAGGGAGATAAATAAAAATTGTCATTGTTGGTAAGCTCGTTTTTGTTCTAAAGTAAAGAAATGTAAGATTAGGTAAAAATTGGTTTGGGTGAATACAGCTGGGGTGGATCAAGTATTACCAGGGGCTGAGCATGGACTCGCCCTTACTCAGAGGAATTTGTTTTCCATCCAGAGAAAATAATTTGGTTCTGCTTGAACTTTGGTTAAAGGCCCGGAAAAGGAAATCCCTGTACTAAGCAGCATCAGCCTTCCTACCCTCTCAGGGCACCGTGACTCACTAGAGGTTGACATTCTGGAGAGTGGTTTGGACTAGCATTTTCCAAACTAGTTATTTTTCATGGGCAAAGACAACATTGTTGCCTCCCTTACGACCAATTGGAGGGAGATTTGGATTGTTTTTCCCAGGAGGGTGCAAGTCGTACCAGGCCAATCACACGTCTGGAAGCTCCCTTCCTCTCCAATGGTACATGATAGTGCCATGCTGGCTGAGTTAGGGGTGTAGACTGGCTGAGACCATTTCTTTCCTTGCGAAGCTGAGCAGCTGCACAGGAATGTGGCCTTTGGCCTTGGCCCCACTGGCCTCTTGTTTTATCACGGCTGCTTGCTGGCATGCCAAAAGGTGGCAAAAAGAAACAAGTGCCACATGCAATTGGTATCCACAGCGTTAATCATTCTGGGCAGTAAACTTAATTTTTCATTTATATTTGTGAAGAGATCCTATAACTAAAAATCGTATTCTATTTATGTTCATGAATGATCTCGAGGTGTTATTATACTATACTGGGCAAAATAGTGAACAGTGAGATAAAAGTCTCCACAATATGACTGCAATCTAAACTCTATTATTCATTGATTCATTCCTTTATTCAACAAACAGTTATTAAACACCTGACACCAGTATGTCAGATACTGTTCTAATATATTAGCACTATTATATTACTCATAATGGCTGTCATTTGCTAGCATCTCCATGCCCTCAATGTAAGGACAAATGAGATTTAGACAAGTTAGGCTTATCCCCAATCAAACTAAAGGCTTGGCTAGTTTTCATCCCTGGAGGAAAAGAAATCCTGTTGCTTTCATTCAACAATTCAACAGATTAAATTCATATTTTAAAAAAAAAAAAAAGAATCTTTTTTTTTTATTAGCAAACTTTAAAAAAAAAAAAAAACCAAGAAACTGGCAAACTAAAATGGCCAATGTCCAAATTTATTACCTTTCCCTGACATGCAAGTCAGTTCTCTTTCCTGGTTTGAAATTTATACTTAATTATCATCAATTCTTCTCTCTTCCTTTCTCTTCCTACACACTAATTAGCATTCACTTCATGTCACTTTCATAAGGGCAGGGAGTTCTGCCTCTTGTTTCCTGTTGGATTGAGTCCCAGCACCTAGAACAGTGTCTGGCACATAATTGGAAATCAAAAATATTTGTTGAATGATGGATGAAGTACAAGAGTCCTGTCTAGCCCTAGGGTTAGAGTCTCAAATCAACATCATAGGCAAAATTAGTATATAGATAAACAAGCCTTAAAATTCCTTAAATTGCCTACATAATACAAAGTATAAATATATCATCTCTAAGTCCCATGCAGTTTCTTCCTGGCTTTGGAATAGATCATTGTTTTTCAGTTGAGCCCCAAAATGAAGTAGTTGGCTAGTGTTTAGGGAGTCATGTTGCACACAAAGCATATAACTTCAAACACTTGGAGGCCCCTGGGAAGCAACCTCGCTTTGGGACTGGGGATTCAGATCTCCCATCTCACAATTACTGAGTGGATGAGCCAGCATTATACCCATGGCTGTTCCTCTTCCTCTATCCCTTCCTGTTTTTTGTCTTTGCCAAACTCCTGAACTTGAACTGGTATAAGTTAAATATGTACATGATGCCACTCCACAGTACTGACACTGAACTTTATGAAATCTGGATAGACTGATGAGGGTGAACTAGACTCCAGGACCACTGACCTCAGTCATGAAGCCTATGAAGGCAGGATGGTTCTTTCTCCTTCAAATTTATTCTTCTAGAGCTCAAAAAATGTGACAACTTTTACAGGCTCTTTTAAAGGATTGAACCCTGTTTAAGGGCTATCATCACTTCCCCAGGATCAGTAGATGACTCATTCACCTTCTACCAAAAAATTACTAGAGACATTGATTTTCCTCTTCATTCAAAGTAAAGGCAATAATCTAAATCTTCAATGAGATTTCCTTTCATTCAGAGCAATTTGGGGCTTGCTGTTGTAAAGGATAAAGGATGTACTGACTATTCTTAAAAAGAAATTCTTAAATTATATGTATTTCCTGACAATATTACAAAATGCATCTACTCACACAAGTGAAATACATAAGTACGATTTTAAAAAATAAAATCAACTTAGATGGCGATAAATGAGGGAATTACTGTCTGAAAGTAATAAAACACTCTAATTTTCTTGCAGGAATCAAGAAAAAAAATAAAGGTTTGACTGAAGCTGGTCCTTGGTTAGTGAAATTGTATTTGGCAGATAATGGCATAGACGGAAAAGGAAAAGAAGGAGAAAATGGTTTGTTGGAATTCACTCACATTTTAACATGGTGAGTAGAAAATGAAGAGGTTTTATTTGTTCATCTTTCAAAACTGAGTGCTTGGCTTAAATCATGGGGATAATAATTTAATTATAGCTTATTAACAGTACCAAGTGAGGTTTCTCAGCTCTGAGAGGGAAGCAATGACCTATCTTGGTCTTGGTACATGATCTTAAGGGAAGGCCCCAAATCAAGGAAATGGTATAGCAGACGGTTGCATGTGAGCCCACAAAGGGCTCTCAAAGACCTCACTAGAAGCCCCGTTTTAAGAAGCTGGCAACTGAAGAGAGACAGGAGGTATGACCTCCAGAGTTTTCTTCCCTAAAGTCTGAATATAATATAAAATGTAAGCAGTGTGACCTGAGGAAGAAAGGCAGCCTACTAAAGAGTGAACACTCTTTTGAGTTGAGTTACAAAGTTGTCTCAACTTCTTTAGGCAGAAAGACAAAGCTATTCTCAAAAGCTTCTGGAAAATAGAATATTTCCTTGCCATGTTTATCTTGACAGCTTTGGACATCTCTCTGTTTAGCCATCCTGAATCCACATACCCAGTGGGCCAAGCCACATCAGCATTTGTAGCACTGTAGAAAAGCTTGCTGGGTACAGAAGGCTCCAGGCTACACCACCTTAGGACATTGGTGCTTACAGCACTTTGGGGCAACAGAGCACAGGCAAGATCTGCTTGACTGGTGACTATTATTTTAGAAGAGAAAGATTCCTTCTCTAACATACTTTACTTCCTTATTCAGAAAGGATTATAATTGTATTAATTAATTATAATTGTATTAATTAATTATAATTGAATTAATTATACAATTAATACAGAAAGGATTATAATTATACAATTAATACAGAAAGGATTATAATTGTATTATTAATTATAATTGTATTAATTAATTAATGTAACAATTTTATTAATAAACTTCATTTTATTATCTTTTTAATATATCACTAGGTTTAACATATTCCTGATGTATTATACTTTTACTATATTGTTAACACTTAAGTATCTATGTTCACGAAGAATGTTGATTCACAGTTGTTTTTTTTTCTTGTAATGTCTTTATCTGGTATTAAGATCAGAGTAATTTTGGCCTTACAGAATGAGTTAAAAAGTATTCCCTCGTCTTCTTTATGAAAGAACTTGTGTAGAATTGGGATTATTTTATCTTTAAATATTTGATAGAATTCACCCATGAAGATATCTGGAGCTGGAGTTTTCTAAATTTATGAGAAGATTTTGAAACTAGAAATTCAATTTTTTAATAGATAGAGGGCTATTTTGGTTATATTTTTCTTGGGTAAAGCTTTGGTAGTTTGTGTCTTTCAAGAAATTAGTTCATTTCACCTAAGTTTTCAAAAAATTGGCATAAATTTATTTATAATATTTCCTTCTAAGTGTTTTCATGACTGTGAGATTTGTAGTGATGTCTCCTTTTTCATGCTTGATATTGATAATTGATTTTCTCTTTTTTCCAATCAACCTATTAAGAAATTATCAATTTTATTAATCTCAATAAAACCAACTTTCAATTTTCTGTTTTTTCAATTTTACTGATTTATCTTTTTATCTTTATTATTTTCTTTATTCTGCTTACCTTGGGTTTAATATGCTCTTTCTAGTTTATTAAGGTAGAAGCTCAAGTTCAATAACTTAAACCTTTTTATTTTTCTAATGTAAATGTTTCTATTCATACTAAGCACTCTTTCATTGTATCCTACAAATCTTGATGTGTTGTATTTTCATTGTCATTCAATTCAAACTATTATCTAATTTCCCTTTTGATTTCTTCTTTGATCTATAGATTATCTAAAAGAGTGTTATTTAGTTCTCACATATTTGTAAATTTTTAAGATATTTTTCTCTATTTTTTAAAAAATAAATCTATTATTTATTTTTTAAATAAGAGGGGGAAGTCTTTTAAACATATTCACATATTTATCATTTCCAATGTTCCTCAATCTTTTCAACATATCGAAATTTTGATCTAGTATCATTTTCCTTCTGCTTGAAGGATTTATTTATACATTTCTTATAGTCCTAATCTGCTGACAATGAATTCTCTAAGCTTTTATATGTTTAAAAAGTCTTTTTTGCCTTAATTTTTAAAGATATTTTTTCCAGATATAGAATTCTTGGTTGATAGTTAATACTTTCAAGATGTTGCTCCACTGTCTTCTGCATGCATTGTTTCTGAACAGAAATCTGCTGTCACTTTTATCTTTGCTCTTTTGGACATAATTTGTCCTTTTTCTCTGGCTGCTTTTAAGATTTCTCCTTACTACTCTAGTGACCTCACTAACTTGAACTTATAAGGATAATTTAGTGCAAATTTAACATGCATGGCATTTGGATCATTCATCTATTTTGTGCCTTTTCCGCCTCACCCTATCTCATTGATGATTGGTGATTTTCTGATGTGACTTGTGCAATGAGCAGCATGCTCACCTTGAGGACAGCTCCCCTCCCCATCTCCACCTTTGCAGATCCAACATGCACTTTCTTTTTGCACCTCTCTGTCATGCTGACAGGCTAGGGCCCTGGACGTAGAAGCACTATTTTGTAACCCCACCCCGCCCTGGCAATCCCAGTTCTGGGTTAGCTGTAGAACAAACTGGAGCATGATCAAACAGGCTCCAAGAGCACTCCAGGCAACAGATTTATGGTTTCTCACCTTTTATCATTGAGGGTCCTATGTATCCACAAAAGACGAGTTCAGTGGATGGATGGGGAAGCAAGGGACTTATCTGGAGGCCTGCTAACAAAATCAGCCCCAAAGCTTTGTTTTATTGAATATTTAGTTGGGGTGGCTTATGCTCATACATTTATGTTGGGGTAAGATTTGGTGATGGAGATTATAGGGCACTAACTACTTGTTTACCCTTGGTACCACATGGGTCTAGTCTTACTTTCAGATTAGCTAGTCCAGGGACAAGGGATATCATGTCTTTGGTTTGTGATGAGGCCTTACCCAGCTCTACCCCTAAATCTGGTATCAGTGGCTTCTTTGAGCTTAAGGCAGGAGCCAAATGCTGGCTTGATTGGAGGAATCCTCCTGACTACTCTTTTCATGAACTAGGCTTTCCTCTAAGCAAGATTCATCCAGCAATGGTCTCTGGCAAGGGTTCCCAACCCCTGGGCCGCGGACCAGTATCAGTCCGTGGCTTGTTAGGAATGAGGCCACACAGCAGGAGGTGAGTGGTGAGCGAGCGAAGCTTCATCTGTATTTGAGGGCACACCCCAGCACTAGCATCACTGCTTCAGCTCCACCTCAGGCATTAGATTGTCATAGGAGCACTGGTCCCTGGTACCAAAAAGATTGGAAACCGCTGGTCTATGAGGCCAACAGAAAAATACAATTACTTAAGGCTGACTCTTTATCAGATTTTGCTTCCTAATCTGCCACACTAAACATAACAGCAGAACTGGCTACAGAATTTGTGGGGGCTCCGTGCAAATGTAATTTTGGGCCTTCATAGGCCCTTGTTCAAATATAATTAAGAATTTCAAGATGACGTCAGCAGAACACTAAATCAAGTGACGAGCCTTTCCGAGCATGGGGTCCTGTGCAGCTTCTGGCTCTGTGTAATAGGATACATAAATACCACTAAATACTTAAATCTTTTTATTTTCTTTTTGAAAGTGTAAGAATTGAGAATACTGGAGATTAAAACATTTTCTTGGTATATTTGAATCATACTTAGTGGTTATTTTCAAGCAGACTACCTGAGTTCACATCCCTGCTCCACAATTTACTAGCAGTGTAAATCTTAAGCAAGTTAAATAACCTCTATATCTCAGTTTCCTCGTTCGTAAAAACGGAGATAATAATAGTGTCTAATTCAAGAGATTGTTTTCAGGTTAAATGAGATCATATATGTAAGGTGCTAAATATACTGCCTAGGGCTCCAGCTAGCTCTTTTATGCAATTTAGAAAAAGAGCCCCTTTGGTCAGGTGAATTAAAAGAGGCACCACCTCTGGCCAATGAGTCAGAGGAAATTACCCCTTCCAGGTCTATGTTTCAGGGCCCAGGACTTGGCAAGCAGAGCATGGCTGGATTTCAGTCCCACTCACACCCTTGGAAGGCTCTTTTGTGCTGGGCACAAGTGCTTAAGCATGTGGGTGGCCATGATCACATCCGATGCATAGCGAATGCTCCATAAAACCATAGCTCATGCAGAGTTGCGTATTAGTGGTTAAATCCATGGCCTCTGAAATCAGACCTAGATGCAGAATTGTGGAGTTGTGAAGTTTGTCTTCGACACTCTCCCCCTTCCTTCTGCGCATGCACCCCTATTTCCTCTTTAAAGGAAGCTCATTCTCACCCACGTTCTATGAGGAATTGGACACAATCAGGCAGTTTAGAAAGCCAAAGCTGATCAAGTCCTGATTAAACAGATTGTTTTCTTGGGATCAAGACCTTTGAGAGGGAGAGTCTGGCAGCACCATTCAGCCCTGGCCTTGAATTCTGACTGCTGAATCAGTAGAAAATGTGTACAGGGAGTAAGAGAATGGCCTTGTATTCCCTGCTGACTCTAGCTGAAGTTTCATATCCCCAGCACCTGGTATGGTTCAAAATTGTTTTATTCATAGTCATGATAATTTCCTTCAGAACAGAAACCGTGTGTTAAATTCTTTTTAATACTTGGAATGTTAGGCATATAATACACATTTGGTAAGTGTGTATACGAGCATTTTTGGTATTGTATTTTGCAAGATGCTTTCATAGGAACTGCCGCATTCTGTTTTCACCACAGCCATATGAAGTATCAAAATAGACCTTTTCAGGCCAATTTTACAGATGAGGAAGGTAAGACGCAAGAGGGAACATGACCTGCCCATGATCTCATGGTCGACAACAGGTAGAAGCTTACCAGGAAACCAGGCATTCGCCAGATTCCATGTCTCCTCTTTAACCCTAAAGACACCAGAGATTCCAAAAGGCTAGTTGGCAGGCCAGTGCCAGGTTATAAAGGAATTTTCAATAGTCCTCAAAAAATTAGAAAAATAAAGACAGGTAGAGTGTTCATTTTTCATAAAGCCAAACTTACTTGATTTAAGAAGATATCTTTTATTTTGAGATGATTTTTATGTAAAAATATTCGTTCTTTTACAGTGTTGCTAGGTAAGAGTTCTTGTTTATTTGGCATACTAAAAGTTGCCAAACTGACCTTTTTCAATTTCCCAAAGTTTTTTGACATTTTACTGGTGTGTAAAATCTCAAAGACTGGGAAGCGCTGACAATACTATACCATATCTTTTGAATAAATAAATAAATAGAAGATCCAAGGCAACTAAAAATCCTTATCCTACCAACGAACTTAGGCTAGGCATCCAAACTAGAGATTAAATTGGAAAAAAACTGGATTCGAATGTCTCCAGTTTCAAACTGGGTCGGTGCATCATCTTTGGAAAGGGAATGAGGTAGGGTAAAGAGGACCTAAAAAGAGGGATCGTACTCCAAAATAACCAGCGTTTCTCTGAGTAACCACACTTGAAACAACACCATTTTGTTTTGTCATTTTTTTGATTAGCCTGATCAAATACTCTGCTCACTTAAGGGAAATTGACCTTGGAAACAATGTTGTGGGAGAAATGGCTGCTGCTGACATACTTGAAGCACTGAGAACCAGAAAGACAGGTAGAGTGTTCCAGTTTGTGTTCCCTTCCACTTGTCCACATCTACTCATTCCCAAATGCTTTACTACTCACACCTGCTGGGTGTCCTACAATTCAACTAGATTCCGACACTATCTACCCAGAGATAACATCAGATTTCACAGGTTAAGGGATCAGTCACACAAGACTGCCCTCTACTTCAGATGCCAATTGCAAGTCCCGGTTGTGACTGACTGGCTATGAATCAGAGGCTCTCACGACCTCCTCCTTGGGTTTGATTAACTTGCTAGAGCGGCTCGCAGGACTCAGGAAACCAGTTTACTCACTAGATTACCAGTTTATTAAAAAGGACATTAAAAGATACAAATCACCAGCCAGATGAAGAGAAACATAGGGTGGGATCCTGAGCAAAGGAACTTCTGTCCTCGTGGAGTTTGGGCCTTGCATAGTGGTATGTGGAAGCATTCTGGTTCCTCAACCTGGAAGCTCTCTGAACCCCATCCTTTTCAGTTTTTATGGAGGCTTTATTACATAGGCATGATTGATTGAATTATTGGCCATTGGTGATTAGCCCCTCTTTCCTCTGCAGAATTCTGACGGTGGGACTGAAAGTTCCAACACTCTATGCATGGTCCTTTGGCAACCAGCACCCAACTTTAGAGATTTTCCAAAAGTCACCTTATTAACATAAACTCAGTTGTGGTTGTAAAGGACTTGATATGAATAACAAGAAACTCTTTTGCCTTCATGGATCTAACGTAGTTTTCAGGAACTGAGAACAAGAGAGCAAATATTATCACAAAAGATGCTCCCATTGCTCTTATCACTCAGGAAATTCCAGGAGTTTTGGGAGCTGTGCGCCCAGAACTGTGGACTAAGACCAAATATATGTGAGAAATATATTTTGGTCATCTGAATGACAAAATATATATTTCTTATAAATCACAATATAGCGAGTCTTTATAGGAAAATCAGTGTGAACTATTGGTTTCAAGTGATACAAAACCAACTCAAACTAATTTAGCTACAAAAGGAAATTTGTTGACCCATATAACTGAAAGTCCAGGGATGGTTCTAGCTACAGGTCCAGGTGGATTCAGGATTTCGAATAACACTGCCTACCTCCATCTCCTGGAAGGTCTACTTCTGTGTTGATTCTATTCTCATACATTCTATCAGTTTAATCTCAAGAAAGAGCCTTTCTCCTGATTTCACTGGACTGTCATGAGTCGCTTGCACACCTTTTAACCAATCACTGTGCCAGGTAGAAGAAATACACTAAATGGCATGCTCTGGGTTATGTACTCTCCCATGGGAGGGCAGGGGAGTGGAACCCTCTAAAAAACTCAAGATCTATTCCAGAAGCTAAAAAGATGATGAGATGATGAATGACAAGATCAGAATTTTGCTTTCAGATAATTAATCGGGAAGTAGAGTCCAAGATGGATTTGGGGTTGGGGAAATCTGGGGTTGGGAAGACCAGAAGTCTCCGGCAATTGTCTGGGTAAAATATATGACAGTGGGAATGAAAAAGAAAGGACTAGTGTAAGAACTTATTACAGAAATAAATTCATTGTTATGATAACTCACATCAAGAAGATATAAAGAAAAAGTATTAAGTGAGAAGAAAGTTGTCAAAAAACAATAAGAATGTGGGAGAATGCCCCTCCCAGAAGCCCAAGACTCAGTCCATCAAATGGAGTTGTGAGATATCCTACCCACTTACTATTACGTCCTTCCCCTCTCAGGTAAACTTCCAGTCTTAAAAATTACAGTCACTCCTCGGATCTCCTCAGACACCTTCAGATCTATTTGGAAAAATAGCAAGAAATCTATTGTTAGCAGTAAAAAGAAGAAAAAGGTATGTTCTTGGATGTTTGTGTCCATTAGTCACACCCACCAGGGGGCGCTATATGGAGCCTGGCCACTCAGCTGGGGTAGACTCTGCCGTCAGCGGCAGATTTTGCACTTAATAAAATTATGAGAATTTTGATTATATGTAACAGTTCCCTAAGTCATCAATCCATTCTGATAGATGATGATTGCACCAGGGGACAAGTAGTAAAGAAACAAGATAGTTCCCTCAAGTATTAGTGCAAACCTACTTCTCTCTTCAACTCCCCCACCCGCGGCTACCCACATCCTGGTTCCTGCTCGTGTATAGTGGGTCTGAAATAGTAAATTTACCTAAACTCTTTATGAAGCATGTGCTACCTCTTAAGGGGTAATGATTTACATATGTTTACTCTCTGTTGTATGAAGTTGAACTTTTTTATGATTTCCTGTTCATTATTTCACAGGCTAAAAACTGAATATGGATGGCATATTTTCTTATGGATGTTATCTATTTCCATAGCCAGACATGCCTAGAAAGATATTGATTGTTCTATAATAATATTTTTTCACTGTAACCAGCCCCCTTTCAAGTTCTAAACTTTGATAAGACTGTTTTATGAAAGTTCAAAGTAGTGTTAATCCTTGTCACTTTTCTAAAACATGGTTTCACAAATAAGCCTTAGTAAAAATATGTGGGATTCTTCTCTGGAGCTTCTCTTGTGCACGTAAAATTTATAATTTGAAGAAAGTCGTGATCTTTGTCCAAAAAAGAATCTTCTTTCATAAATATATCTGTAGTTAGGAATGATAGGAATGCTGCAAAATAATAACCACTTTCTAAAAGACAACATCCCCCAAAACGGGACTCTGACCCAAGTGAGGAAACTTCTAATCACTTTACCTCCAGTGAAGATGTCAAATAACTCTATGGGAAATGGAAGAGGTGTGGTTGATCGATGTATGGATGATAAATTGGATTAGTTGAGTTTTATATGCCATGACAAAATGGTGCAGATGAAAAGCATAAACCCAATAATTATATAAATTAGAATTCTCTGTAGAAACTTACTGCTTGCCACATGTGTGATATTGGGCAACTCAGATAACCCCACTGTTTCTCCTTATGTAAGATACAGATAAGAATAGCACCTTTCTCATTTGGTGAGCATTGAATGAGGTAACGTATGTCAAGCATTCCAGGATAATACCTGTTTCATAATACATGCTCAAAAATAAATATTAGTGGCTGTTATTATTGATGTATATTGGTGTTAAAATTGAATGATTCCAGTTATCTCACTTAGAACAGCTGCACAAGAAAAATAGAAAAGAGAAATAAAAGAAGACAAGACCTGTTTATTATGAAGTTAAAAAACTATCATTTATTCTATGTATAAATGCTGGCAAGTTGGTGGCACCAAATTAACCGTGGAAGTGGGAATGGATATAGTAAATATAGTATATTATGTTCTTAGCATCTACCTAGAAAGACAAGATCCTCATATGTTAAAAGTAAACAACGATAGTGCATAAGAATTGAAATAATATAACAAATCTTCAGAATTTATATATACAATGTATGAGGACTCCTGAGAAATTGTTCCTGCTTTAAAAAACAAAACAACAACAACAAAACCTTTTTTGAAATTTGCCACTAACATCCACTGGGTGGGAGTGTAAAGTCTGTATTCTTCTTTAAAGTTATTTTGGCAATGTCAGTCAAAATGAAAAATATATAACTATTGACCCAGGCATTCTACTTTTAGAAATTTATTTTATAGATATACTCTCACACATGCACAAGGAATTATGTATAGAGGAATTATGTATAACAAACACTACAGCAGTGTTTATTATACCTTGGAAACAACTGAATGTCTCTCAAAGGATTCTGAGGGAAATAAATTTCAATAAATGTGTGTGGTGAAATACTATGCACCCATTAAAAAGAATAACGTGTATATGTAAGTGCTTATCTAGAAAAGTGTCCTAATAATACTATTAAACCAAAAAAGCTGGCTAGAGACTAGTATATGTGAAAATTTCATATTGAAAACAAATTGATGTAATATTCCAATTCTGGGTATAAATCCAAAAGACTTGAAAGCAGAATCATGAAGAGACATACGTACACTCCTGTTCATAGCAGCATTATTTACAATAATCAAACAGTGGAAGCAACCCAAATGTCCTTCAGCAGATGAATGGATAAGCAAAATGTGGCATACTCCTACAATGGAATATTATTCAGCCTTAAAAAAGGAAGGAAATTAAGACACATGCTACAACATGGGTAAACCTTGAGGACATTATGCTAAGTGAAATAAGCCAGTTGCAAAAGGACAAATACTATATGATTCCACTTCCACAGCTACCTAAAATAGTCAAACTTAGAAACAGAAAGTAGAATGGTGGTTGCCAAGTGGAGAAGGGGTAAATGGGAAGTTGTTTAATGGGTATAGAGTTTCAGTTTTGGAAGATGAAAAAGTGCGTAGATTTGTTGCCTAACAATGTGAATGTACTTAATACTACTAAACCATATATTTTAAAATGGTTAGGATGGTAAAACTTTGTTATGTGTATTTTACCAGAATTAAAAATTTTAAAAATGAGTTGATGTAGTGTGTGTCTGTTTATAAATATATAGGTATTTCTGGAGAGTCTATTAAGAGTACTTGCTTTTTTTCATCACATATTCATTTAACTATTTTAATATTTTTATCATTTATGAGTCATCAATTGAAACTTAAAATTGTTGGATAAACATCTTTTTTGGGTTGCTATGTGACCCAGCCAAAATAGTAGAAGAAACACAATTTTGTTATAATTTCCTGGGAAGACATGAATAAATGGTGGCAATGAGAGGTCAGTGAGTACACAAAGATGAGTAAGTTTTTCCTAAGTGCAGAGGGCAATCCAGCCAGAGCAGGTAGGGGAAATTCCGTCCCATTTTGGAGATGTTAAAATGTGAGGGGAGAAAAAAAGTCCAGAGTATTGTTTACATGACTGAGCAGACCAATTTGACAAGAGTCTCAGGGAGGAGTGCTTGGAGATAACACTAACAAAGTACATTGGGGCCACATTGTGGCAGCATTTAAATGACCAACTGGGACATTTAGATTTTGTTCTGATGATAATTCAGAGCCATGGAGCAGGAGAGTGCCAGGTGGAAAAGGGGATATAGGAAAATTAAACAGCACATGAGACTGAATGCCAGTTAGACTGAAGAGGAGAGACAGGAAGGAAGTCAGGACACAATAATCCAGGGGCTGGGTGATGAGGTTCAGACTTGGCATGAGCATGTGTCATTCCCTGTCTTTAACCAGCTTCTATCTTTCATCCTTTCATCTGAGTTTCTCTCCTTTTCTCTTTCAAACTGTTTAATTTCTACCAACTGGGTGCATTTTATCCTCATCTGGTTCCAGCCTTTTTTTTTTTTTTTATCAGCTATCTTGCATTTATAGCCATCTCTAGTCGAACGTGTGGTCACTTAATATGAACAGAACACGCATTGTGTATGGTTCATCTGGGTTTGTTTATAGGTATTTTTGTCTGGCTCATAAAATTAATGTGGTCAAACTCATGACTGCCGCCACTACTACTGCTCTGCTCCAGCTGACAGTTTGTAGAGGGTTGCTTTCTTCACTCATTTCCTGACCTCCAGGGCCTCCCATCTCCCTCCATTTCAAACTTCACCTCTTCTATGAGGCTTTCTCTCACTGCATCAGTCCTCAGAACATCTCTGTCCCTCACAGCACTTAACAGGCCACTCAAAAAACAGCATGTATTAGCGCCTAGTCAAATGTGACCCTATGTCTATATTTATATTTTTAGGTATTTATGGTCCTTGTCTCCTCTGTCAAATTCCTCCAGCTTGGTTAGCCCCCCTACTCAGGCACAAAGCTTGACACCTGGAGACGAGGGAATGATGGAAGGCCCAGTAAGAGCTGGGTGGCTTTGAATCCCAAACCTGACACCGCAGGTGTCCACCACTAGGTGGTGGTGCGAATCAGGCATCTCTTCAGGCTCTCTGTGCCTTAGCTTTCTCATCTTTTAAATGGAGACGTTATCTGTTTTGCTTGGGAAAACATAATTATATGACTCTGGGCAAGCAAGAGACCCTGGCTTCAAAACTGTCACCATTACGCAGTGGCAGTGCGCTCTTTAAGTTACTTTTATATGTAGGAGGACCTCATTCCTCCTACATATAAAAGCTTAAATTAGATCAGAGGTTCTCAGATAGTAGTCCCGGGGGTTCCTGGGATCCGTTCCGAGGTCAAAACTAGTTGCATAACAATATTCAGAGCTATTTCTCTCTTTTCATTCTCTCTGAGTGGTGTTTCCAGAAGCTACATTATGTGATGTCATCGCTCTAATAATAACTTGTAGGGTTTATTAGTTATTTCAAAAATTTTCTTGTTTTAATTTCTTTAAAAGCAAGTATATATCCTCCACAAACAAAAGCTCTTTAAAGTCTTAATAATTTGTAACTGTAAAGGGGTCCCATGACCAAACGTTTGAGAACCATCGAACCAGATTTCTAGAAGATCATGAAGGACATTCATTCTCTCAACAAATAACTGGTCCTCCTGTAGCCAGATATTTTTTAGTTACGGGGGACAAGGTGATGATGAAGGCTTGGTCTCTGCTCTGATGGAATTTACATTTGGGAGCGTCGACAAATGGATATTTTAACGAGATAATTTCTGAGAGCGGTAAGTTTCATGAAGGCATAAAGCAGAACGCGTGGCTCCTGCGTCGTGTGCAATAGCTCTCACGACAGTAACACTCAACAGCTCGGCGGCCGGACTTCATTACGCTGCCGTCCCCAGGCCCTTAGCCTTCTAAATCGCCCCATCACCGGGAGTGGGCGGGGACTGCGGCCGGGCGCTGGCGTACGGTGACGTCACTGTCCCGCGCCAGCCAACCGCGAGCGGCCTCTGCCGTAGGCGTCGCAGTAGCAAGTGGCCTGCGGGCGGCGCTGTGGCTCGTTGGGGGACCCCACAGAGCCGCCATAGCCGCCCGCCTTCCCCGACCCAACGTCTCCGCCGCCGGCTCCGCGCCGCCGCCATGGCCGACGTGGAAGACGGCGAGGAGCCCTGCACCCTGTCCTCTCACTCCGGGAGTGCAGGCTCCAAGTCGGGAGGCGACAAAATGTTCTCTCTCAAGAAATGGAACGCGGTGGCTATGTGGAGCTGGGACGTAGAGTGCGATACGTGCGCCATCTGCAGGGTCCAGGTGATGGGTAAGCGCTGCACGCGAGGCCCGGGTCGCGCCACGGCCTCCGCGGGACTGGCTCCGGACCGGGGATCGGGCGAAGGCTCGGAGAGACTCCTGCCCGAAGGAGAAGGGGCGGGGAACGCCCTGCCCCAGAGCCGGGGTACAAGGGGCCACGCCAGGGCTGTGGCCGCCACCTGGGGCCGTGAGGTCGCTCAACAGACGTACAGCGCCTGGGGCTGGAGTCTAGGGAGAGAAAAGGGCAGCAAGCAGAATAATTAGATAAGATAAGTTCAGGTAAAGATGGGTGTAACCAAGAAAATACAGCTGAGTGGTTCGTTGGGAACTGGCCACTTCGGTTAGTGTGGCCAGCTCTAGCGCCATCTCTAAAAGCAAACCGCAGAGGGGTCAGGGTAAAGGTCCTGATTCAGCAGAGCACTTTAATGGTCCTGGTCACGCACCAAAGTGATGCTCTGGTCATCTTCCAGAAGAACGACACTGTCAGTTCTCTTGGGAGGTGCAAGGAAGAAAAGTATTCCCAGCCATTGCATTTCTGGATTAGCTACTGCTGTGCTGCTTGAATCATTTAAATCTAAATGATGCAAGACGGGTCAGACGGCACTCGCTTGACTTGAAGGAGATACATTGTGGTTCAAAAATATTTAAATTTCATGGGAATTGAATAATGTAAACAAACCCCTTTACAGAAACATAAAACTTAATCCCTTTTCTGGACCCTCCCTGTCATAGGATGCCATTTCCTGGAGAAGATACTGCCTAGTCTAAGTCAGACTTTTGTGGAGAACCTGCTTTTGCAAATAAGTCTTCTTCTTTCTATGATATTTGTAATAAAATATATCAAGTGAAACCTTTCAGAACAGTTTCATCCCGTTTTGTTTTATGTTGTTTCAAGCTCTCACCTTGAAAAAGGTGCTGTTTAAATGCAAGTTGTTATTTTTAAGTAGGGCATTTAAAAGTTGTGAGAGCACCTTAAATATTGTATCTTGAGGGTAGGTGAAGAAAACTGAGGTTTCTGTAGTTTAAAAACTTTGTGTCTTGCTCTGAAAATAGGTGGGAACTGGAGGAAATAAAGAGAATTGCTCTCCTTTATTTTGTAAGCCAGGCTTTGCTAAAGATTTTGTCCCCTAAATTTCCTTGTTCCTGAAAGCGTATTTTCTTTTTCTCTTCAAAGAAAATTTTTTAACTAGTAAGTAGAAATGCAGAATTTAAGGTAGTAGTTGAACTCTTGCAACAAATAAACTTTACTGGGATATTTAAAGTAAGTCAAAGTATGGGCTCTAAATGGCACCCGTTCACATTGACTTTCTAATTATAGCAAGTGTTCTACTGTGGATTGATGTCGCACATTTGCAACGGCTATACTTTGAGTTAAAAGTATTTGTATTTTGTTTATGAGATGTTCAGATCCACTTAGTGGTCAGGTGACAGCAAAGAAGTTTGTTTTTCAGACTTCCCAGTCCTCACCCTAGCATCACTCTAAAAGTATTACTGTTATTGTACTCCTTAGAAATGTGCTGTTTTTAATATTAGGAACATAAAAAGCTTTTTTCTTTTATCTGAAACTTTGGGAATCTTTAATTGATTTAGGTCAGTTTTTGATCACCTAAATCAAAGCTATAAGCATAAGTCAGAGATTCCTAGATTCTATAAAGAGAGCCCTTTTAATCCCATTTCCTTAATATTTGAATTCATCTCATATGCCTTAATGATATATTATGACTTCTTGACCTTGTCTACTCATTCTGATGTGGTTAACACTCTTCCTTGGTTTCCACTCCCCTCCCTTCATTCTGAAAGGAGCAGATGGCACAGTTAGCAAGTGCTGCATAGGAAGAGGGGAATGTATGTGCTCGCTCGTACTGCCAAGTTTTAAAGAGCCAGAGTAATCCTTCTTGGCTATATGTTAACTTGGACATTTGACAGAACCTATTGGAGCCTTCTTTTCCTGATTTGTAAAAGAGGCAGTTGGGATCACAAACTAATTCTGTGATTGCATAGAACCAGAGCCATGGCTTCACTGTTATATCATGATCCTCATGATATTTAGCTTTTTGCCTGTCTGCCTCCCCATTTGCCGAAGAAATCAGGGACCCAGACTTGGTCATTTTGGTGTCTCCAGTGCATGATTTTTGCACAGAATAGATACTCAGTAATTATGGAATTAAAGAAAGTCTTAGGAGGCAGTGGTTGTTTATAATCCACACTGAAGAGGCCTGGGTGGTGTGTTTTTTCAGGGTAAAAGCATGCAGAGAGAAGCAAACAAATGCCTGCGCATAATCCCTTTTAAGAAGAGAAACAGGCTTCAGCTTCATGTGTCTATTTTTACAGAATTATTTTTCTCCAGTTTATGTTAAAAACTTTTTGGCTCTTGGTTTGAACTTCCTTCTACCCAATTTTGACTCCTCTTCCAGCTAGTGAATAAATCTATTTTCTTAGTCCTTGAAATATTCAATATTATCTCCTCGAGACTGAATTTTGAAAAATTCTAATTATACACTTTAGATTCCTATTCCTAATATTTGCTCCCAAGTAATTTATTAAAATACTTTGCCATTGTTGGGTAAATGCTTTGGGCTCAGACTTATTTGTAAAGGGGGCATTTTCTTTAAAGAAAAAAAAGAGAGAACCTAGTATTTAGAAGCTGTTTTTTAAACTAATTTGATTTTTATATAGATTATACAGTCACATAATTCAAAAGTTAAAGAAAATATGCAATGAAAACTTCTTTCCATTTTGTCCCCTCCCAGGTAGACTTTATTATTAGTTTCTCAGGTATCCTAGAGTTTCTTTGTATGTATAAGCAAATACCTACTTATGTGTGTGTCTTATTTAAAAGGGTGTCTTGAAAATAAACTACTCCTAAGCTTGATCTATGTGAGCGTGCCAAGTGAGCTTATAAAAACTTCTAATATAGAAGGGTACGGCTTGTTTTTCTCTAGTGGTTGCATCTACTGTCAGGACTTGTTTTTATTAAAGCTTGTAAAATTAGAGGGTCGGTAACCCATGTGAAATTGCTCCTGGTCATGAGTAAATTTAAGTAGAGTGCCTTGTACTTTATTCATCTTTAAACAGTTATGTTCAGATGAGAAAGTAATAATATGGGTCTCTTATCTCCATCTCTAACCCTTTGGGCTTTTATTTGACTTTGAAGTGTCTGGGTTTAAAAATTGCATTCTGAGCATCAGAATGAGAATTGCTATTTGTTTACTTTTAGATGCCTGTCTTAGATGTCAAGCTGAAAACAAACAAGAGGATTGTGTTGGTATGTTGTAATTTCGATCTCTTGCTTTTTCAACTGAAGGTTTTCTCTCAGTGGGGATGTTTGAATTTGCTATTAAGATTGACTTTATCAATACACAAAAATAAACTGTAAAGCAGTGATCTATTATTAATATAAAATGTGTTGGTTCTCAAAAGGCCTTAATGGAATTAATCCTCAAGTTCTGTAATTAAGAAGAATTGGTTATATATTCCAGACATGAGCATAGTAGACATTTTGATAAACAATTCTCTTCCATAAAGGAAATTATACAATAAGGAATTTGCCAAAACATCATTTGAATTTTGATTGTTATAGGTCAGTTTTGTTAGGGTTTCATTTTAATAAAGCATTTTAATTTTCAGTACTCTTTGATATACTATTTAACTTTTCAACTAAGGTAGAAAAAATTCTAAGTCTTGATCTTTGGGGGATATAGTTTGTATATAAAAATCGACTAAATTTTCCTAATAGTCTGGGCCTACCAAAGTTCTCTTAAACTAAATGTTTTAAGCAGTTCAAAGGTTTTTATATCCTAGTTCTTGAAGTCATCACTTCTAGATTGCTATATGAAAGTGTTTAAATGTTTTCCTACAATGAAAGGTTAACTTTGTACTTTATGCTTGTGTGGTTTACATATAGGTTCTTAATAATGATTTATGCAGTTTTGATCAAATCCTGTGTTCTTCCTCCTGAAACACTAGAATTATTCCCCCTTGCTTCCTACTCCCTGCAGCCACTTTTCATAAGAAGTTTTTTCTTTTTTCTTTTTTTCTTATGTTTTCATTACTTGGTTGTCATATAGCTCAGTTGGTCAAGCAAGGGACAGGTGAAGCCCACCTTTAAGATTGTATTCTGCATTGTGCGTGATTTCCCTCGGTTTAAAGTTTTTCTTTCATGATATTTGTTTAAAAAATATTAATTTGGGAATTGTGAGGTGTAGACTGGCTTTCTTTGATCATAGAGAGACCTCTCTTTCTAGCCAGCCACTTTGAAAATTTCATTCTTTTTGTCACATGAGGAATTACACTGCTTATGGATGACTTAACGCAACTCATCACCACCTCTAGCAAACAGCTCAGTAGATGTATAGCTGATAATGTTTAGAAGCATGTCATCTATTTTTAATAGCCTACTATGAACTGAAAATATTTAAAACTCATATCTTGGTACATAAAAATCTGGAGGACATTTTTCAGTAAAATAAAGCCCCAGAGGTCTCCAAGGTCAGTATGTGACTGAGAAGATCTGAGATCTAAGGAAGGCTCAAGGTTTTTATCTCTTAACTTCAGGAGGATAGCCTGTGGAGCTGTGTAGGAATGGCGGGATGGGGAGCACCACATCCACAAATTCTAAAACATCGATGGAAAGTCCCCCAAGCACATTTCTTTATCTCACTTCTTAAGTGTAATTTACACATGTAAGTTTCTCTTTCTTTATAGATAGAAAAAATTTTTTGACCAATTGACTGTCTTTGAGATTATGAACTGTATTTATTATTCATAATATAAAATAAGCTATATATTTGAGCTCAGTAATTTAAATTGAAATATGTAATGTCAAATAACTTTTTTTTCTTTTAGTGGTCTGGGGAGAATGTAATCATTCCTTCCACAACTGCTGTATGTCCCTATGGGTGAAACAGAACAATCGCTGCCCTCTCTGCCAGCAAGACTGGGTGGTCCAGAGAATCGGCAAATGAGAGCAGCAGAAGGCTCTCTCAGCGCAGTTGTGGATCTCGTTATCAAGTGCCCTACGAAGGCCAGGACACTCCAGGGACCTGATTCTTCAAAGAGGAAATGGATCTTTGGTCTTTGGGAACCCATCAAAGGCATGGTTTAGCCATTTTTCAGTTTTATGTTAAGAAATTCTCTACAATTAAGAAGATAATTTATTAAAGATGATCTTTCCTACCTCTGTGGTATGTGTCACACACACTGCTTGGAAGTGCTATAAAGGAGGAGAGAATTACAAATTGACCTTTCTAATTTACTTATTGATATCCAAGGAGCTGTGGAAGCAGCTCCATTCAGAAGAGAACTTCTTACATGCTTATGGTTGATCAGTTCAAAAAAAAAAAGAGACAATGTTATAGTAACAAATAAAGTGCAGTTTAAAACCCAACTCTTATCCTTATTTTGATTCTAATATTTATTTTCTGTGGGGAATGGGATGATTCATGAAATATTTATTGGATATATGAGAATTGTAAGTTGGAACCAGTGAGCAGGGTAAATAAAAGTTAACCTTTAGGCACATGGTATTTTATTTCTTTTTTAGGTTACTGTCCTCTATCTTTTACTCATGAAGAAAACCTAGATGTGCACTCACCTCATGTTTAGTTATTGAGTGTTGAAGGACAGAAGTATTTTCAAGTTCTGGTCCGATTATGTTGTAATTTAACTATTTTAGGTGGAATGTTAATGAGGGGGAAATGTTTACCACTATAGCATTAGATCAAAAAGTATTTTATTATACAGTGTTTTAATAAATGGTTTATTCTGTTTACTTCATTTGAATTGTCATTATTGTGGCTTTATGCACAACCTTAATCTTAATAAACTGATTTGTTAAGTGAATGCTTTTGTTTAATTTGAAAAATTTGCATACTCTTTCATTTGGTAATAAGAAAATTTAAAGTTTATTACCTGGAAACATAAGTGTGAGAAAAGACTTAAATCTTATCCAGCTCATTCACATTTAGTGGAGGTTATCTTACAACAATTTATGGACCACAAGTTCATTTTGATTTTTTCCATAGTAGAGTCTACTGCTAAGAATTTAAAAAAGTAAAATCTTTAAATCTTGCTCATTCATTTCTGTAGTTTGAATTTGCCAATCTGAATCTTTAAATCTAAGGAAAGTTGATACATAAAAAAGAATGTTGAAAATATAATAAAAAATTAGAATTCTATGTTTCCATTGGCTACTATTAGATTACTCTGCAAATTTTTGCTTTATTATATTTTTTTCACAAATATCTTGAAAAAATTAATTACAATATACAGATATGTTTGACTATTTGAATATGTTTGTCATGTGCAGTGAACTATTTTAGCAGCTCTTTGACCTTTATAAAAGGTTGTATCTACAAAAAGTGAACCAAATATTTGGCTTTGAAGTGAAGAGAGAAATGTTAAGAATGTTAAGTTATTTTAGAGTAACAGTATGTAAATGAAATGTGGAGGATGGTGGTAATAAATCGATTCTCCACACAGCAAAACTGCAGACCCACCACCTAACAAAGCTCTGTTTCTATTACACATCAGCATCTGAGGGTAGAAGAAGAGGAGGGACTGGAACAAAGCAGCACTGATTCTAGCCTTTCTGGGATGGTATCAGCTCATCTGCATAGTCATCTGAAAGTTTAGTACAAATTGTTTCATCAGAAAGAATATACTGTGTCATTTAATTAGGAGTTCAGTGTAAAAGTGAAGAACTAAACAGGTTTTTCTACTTGATTAAACTGTATTGAAGGTTACTCGTGTACTGAAAACAGACATTTGTCATCTTTAGCTATTTTCTACCTGTGCAGGTTGCATCTTTGTATTACAGCTGACATCTAAGTCTGACACTATCAAACCCATTCCTTCCTTTTTATATAAAATGTCCCCTTTACTATCCTGAAGTGAAAATAAATGTCTCCACACATAATTAAAGTGTATATAATAATTGTAATGTAGAACAGAAATAAGAAAAAGTACTTTATAACTTGTATTTCAGTATGTAAATGTTCGAGCATAACATCAGAAGACAATGAAGTATTGTCTTCAGAAGACAATGAAGTATATAAATACTCTTTAAAACTATGGCCCTATTAATCTTAAACGAGTGTTATTTATGGGTCAAGCAATGTAAACTGTATAAATGTAAAAACAAAAAACCCCATATATACTCCTGGAATATATGGTAAAAACAAAGTATTGTCTTATGTATGTGTGGTCATGTATGTGATTAGTACATGTAGACCGTTGTAACATGAAGAGCATTTTCATTGATAAGGTTTTTCCCCCCTAAATGCATAGTAGAGTTCTGCACAAAACAATGTACAATCTTGATTTACATGGTAGTTGCATATTTGGAAACTTAAATGAATTTTAAAGCTATGCAAAAAAGCACTTCGTGTTTACATGTAAAAAGTTAGATTCTAGGTTCAGATAATCATAAATGATTTTTCTCCTACATAAATGGACTTTCAAGAGTCACAGGATGCCAAACTATGTTTCATCGTGTGAGATTGTCCCATACGTTGCAAGACATTGAATTTCCCTGGTCCCCCCACCCCCGCCACCAAATGCCAGTGGTGCCATTAATCTGTGCCATCCAAACAAAGCCCACATTTCCAAAATATCCCCGTAGTATTGGTTCTTTGGGAGCAATGACTGATCTAAGTGCTTGGAAAGGCAATTACATGTATATTTTGCTGCCAGAGTGTCCCAGAAATAATCCTAAAACGACACAAAATGGGCCCTTTAAAGGGCTTAATGAGCTCAGATTTTTGAACAGCTGTTATCCTAAAAAGGAGTTCAGAGAGCCAAATCTTGCTGATCTGTGCACCCTTCTCTGGAGGTGAACAACTCTAAAGTTAGTATTTAATACCTAGGATGCACGTGGTTGGTGAATAGTCATTTGGCAGTCTTCTAGGCCTAAGCCTAGAATAAGCTCAAAATTGTTTTATTTAACTGAAGGTAATGTAGGAGCCATTAGGATCAAAAAAATTTTAAGTTTCCTTTAGAGGTTTAGCAGACATCTGATAAGGAAGGCAACTATTTTAAAAATGCTTTGTTGCTTTTTTAAGTTACTGCCAACGGATAACTTTGGGTAAAGCTCTGAAAAGAAAATTAGAAAATTTTCATATTTAGCCCTCGTTTAGAAAAATAAAGGAAAAATATTACTGATTTGGGTATAAGCAAAACTGGAATTAAAGTACAAATAACTAAATTTTAAGTTATTTTATCTTGAACATTTGAATAATTTAACAAAATCCATGAGTTCCTCTTGCATGGAAGTTCCTCTTGCCATCTTTACATCATTCCATTTCGGCCATGACTAGGGTTTGTTCAATAATATATATGTGTTACAGGAAAAGTATCTTCTCTTCATTGTGACAACTTAGGGTCTGAGAGCTGATACTCTAGAGCCAGGATACCTGGATTTGAATCTTAGCGCCACCATTTGTGTGACCTTGAGCAAGTTACTTCACCTCTCCAGACCTGAGTTTCCTCATGTACATTATAAATAATAATAATAATACCTACCTCACTAGATTGTTCTGAGGATTAAAGACTAAATGGATTATTAAGACTAAATAGAATACGCATGTAAAACTCAGAACAGTTTCTAGTACATGGTAAGTGCTACTGCTGTTATTTCGTGTGTTTTTGGAAACTCCTTTAATAGAAGTGGCATTTTAAAAATAGTATGTTTTTAGCTATGGGGTAAAAGACCTCCTCAATAAGAATTTTGTAAGGAAAAGTTAATTGTAAACATATTAGATTACTTGTAGCACTGTGAGCTGCTGTGAAGGATGGTAATGAGGCGTTAATGACTTGCCTGTTACATTTTTTTTCTAATTATTCCATCAACACGATTTCCAGATTTTAAGGCAAAAATTTTGTAAATGCTGAGCTCACATTTTAATTTTAGATTTTCTTAATAGAAATATTTCATTGGATCTTGCAGATATAACTAACATAGGGGTACATTTTTTTTTTGACCACTTTGTTTTGGTGATATACATAAAGTTTAGAAAACCAACCTTTTTTTACAGCCCTCATTTTCATCTTCATTGCCTTTCGAAGCAGAAGTAAGCTTTACAATCAATCTGCTGCTTTCTCTTGGCTGTACACGTGTTAAACTTGAGTCAGTGATTAGAACAGAACATGCTTTTCTTAGGTTGGCTGCAAGCAAGCTTTCCCTGCGTGTGTGTAGTTGTGGCATAGCATAGTAGTTAAGCCTGATTTGGGGGTCACTCAGCCTGGCTTGGAATCTTGACTCCATCATTTAATCCCTGCGTGATCTTGTACAAATTTAACTTCTCTGTGCCTATTTCCTCAACGAAAACGGGATTAACAATATTATTGACTTCATAGATTTGCTATGAAGATTATATGAATTAATACATGTTAACTGCCTAGAATATTGCCTGAAACATAGTCATAGTAAACATTCAATAAATGTTATCTATTATTATAGATTATGACTGCCACATCTAATCTCTGCCTTAATTAAAGAACAGGCTTTAAGAGAGGTATATTGTTTGCAGTTATGCTTCTTGTAAGAATTATGTTTGCATGCATCCACAACTGGTGAAGACTGTCAACATGGGATTTTAGGAGACTGATTTTTACCCCTCCTTTATTTATTTATTTTTTTTTTCTAACCACAACACCACTTTTCACATCTGAAAAACACATTCTCATCAGCTATAATGAGAGAACCCAGAGTGGTTCCCAAAGAAGTGTGTATATAAACAAGGAATGGAGGTGACTTAAAAAAAGCAGCCCAGGTAAAAATCTGTTAAAAACCTTTGGAACTATTTCAGCACAGATGAAGTGTTTTATCCTAGTCTCTAAGCAGCTATCTAGTAACTATGTAAATTTATTGCAGGTTATATTTAAAAAATTCAGCTAAATTATTTATACTAAAGTTTTAACGTAGTAGAATCAGAATTCTTGCCAGACCACACGGGGTGTGACTTTATAAATCCAAAAAATACATAGCATAGAATAAGCTTTGCATGGCTGGTATAATATGATCATCATCTAACTCTTTAGGGGTGCGTTTTAGACCTCCACTGTAAATTAACCTCTGCTGTGCTAACTCCTGCTCTGCTTTTTCTACTTTTATAGAAATTACATATTTAAACATTTATAATAATAAAAATTTATTTTTTATTGCTTGCCTAGTATATATGAGGCTTTGCCATAATAGTAGAAAGAATTGAATACTAACAAGTTTTCTGTCTTCAGAGACTGCAGGGTCTGTTAGGGAATGTTAGATTAACAACAGAACTGTAAAATATAATGTCGTAAATCTTCTAAGAAATACCCAGTGCCCTGAAGGGACAAAGCACATTTACTTGCAGCATAATACAGTATATGACTACGAGGACCATTTCTATTTTATTTAACAATATGTGGCATGTATGTGCTCCATAGCATTTCTGGGGAGAGGAGGGAGGTCCCCTTGAAATCAGTTGTTCGCATCGCTTCCGCTTCCTGGCCTACCTACCTTGCCCCCAGTTCCATTTCCACATCACATACGCTCCATTTGCCTGGTCACAGCTTTCTACATAGGACAAGGGGAGGAGGCCTGACACTGATAAAAAGACCCTCTTAAGGGGAAAAAAAAATAACATTTTAGATCATTTCTTTTTTGAAGGGTATAGGTCTGTGCTATCCAATAGTGTAGTCGCTAGCACTAGATAGCTATTTAAATTTTAATTTAATTAGTTAAAATAAAATTTAAATTTCAATCCCTTAGTCATCCTAGCCACATTTCAATGTTCAGTAGTCACATGTGGATATTGGCTTCCATATTGGAATCACTTAATAAAACATTTCCATCATAGAAGAAAGTTCTGTTGGACAGTGCTTGTGTAGATCATTTGTTTATCAGAATTTAGGAATCGTGGGAGCCTCAGTTATACCAAATAACAATGAACAATTGTTAATACTTGGAGAATTCCTTTTCATAAACTCTTAGAATTGGAAATGATCTTAGAGATCGTTTATATTTCTGCAATGACATCTTTGTGTTTATATTTTTTAAAAGATGACTTATAATGCAAAAAGTTTTAATGAGCCTTTAGCACATGTTCATTATGACACAAATTTGGGTAGTCGTTAAATAAAATTATGTCTCAAAAGTATAACGCTATAAAAATATCATGTTACAGGCTATACCACCACTTTTATATAAATTTCTCCAACTCTAATTTGATACAGATTATAGAGTGATTGTTCTCTATTTTGAAACTGAACTGAAATAGCAGATGGAACCTTTTAGTAATAAAACGGTGGCTTCTATAATTGTCCTGAGAAACTTAAACCGTTTGGAAAAATCTAAATCTAATGCTCTAACCTAGCTCTCTTATTTCTACCATAGCTGCCTCAATGTCTGCACAACATTCAGATTCTATATTAAAAAACATGATCAGTCAATAGAATCCCACCTGATAAGGCCATATTCTCAATAAAAGCTTTAATAAAGAGCTGAACATTGGGCAACAGAATGGAAAAGCTACTTCACGAAAAAAGACACGCAAATAGGCATTTAGCACATCAAAAGGTGCCTGATTTTCCTCATCGAAAATGCAAGTTAAAATCACAATGGAATATCTCTACGCACCCTTAGAATAGCTTGAATTAAAAAGACTGATAACATCAAGTCTTGGTGAAGATGTGGAAGGCCTGGAACCCTCAGACACTGCTGTTGTGAATGAAAATGAAGCTACCACTCTGGAAAATAGTGAGGCAGTATTGTAAAAAGTTAAATATACCTCTACTCTATGACTCAGCAATTCCATTCCTCGGTATTTGCCCAAGAGGAATGAAAACACATGTTCATTAAAAACAAAAAACAAAAAAACAGATGAATATTCAAAGCTGCTTTTTTCATATTTATAATAGCCCCAATCTGGAAACAACCCAAATGTCCATCAACAGAATAATGGTATATTCATAGAATGCTACTTAGCAGTAAAAAAAAAAAAAAAGGAACAAACTATCGATACATGCTAAAACATGGATGAATCTCGAAACATTATGCTGAGCAAAAGAATCTAGGAACAAAACAGTACTTAACGATATGATTTTGTTTACATGAAGTTCAAGAAGAGCCAAAACTAGTCAATAGAAATGAGAAGAATGGTTGCCTGTCAATGGGAGTATTGACTGGAAAAGGGCACAGCAGGAGTGAAAATGTTCTATATATTGATCTGGATGATAGTTACATGAGTTTATGCACTTGTCAAAACCCATCCAACTGTACACTAAAGATCTGTACAGTTTATTCTATGTAAAATAAATGTGAAGTTTTTCCAAAAGAGATATAGTTGTCATTATTTAAGACTATCACCAACAGGCTTTTACATTTGCTACTAAGTAAAAAATACAAGAAAACGCATTCATGGTTTATTAATGGTTGTTTCCATTTGTCTTATTGTTCAACTCTTCAAGAAAGCACTCAAATCAAAATAATTGTGTTTCTCATCTTGTTCTGGTTCCCTGTGGAGGTAATCTGAGAAAGCTCCTTGGAGTTCATTAGAAGTGCTACATTTTCAAGAAGTTTATCAAAATGCAGAAGAAATAAGTAATGGAAGGTGTGATTATTTTAAAGGAAAAGCTTTATTCAATCCAACTCACTTCTAGAACACTTTTCAGGGTTTTAAATCTATAAAACTTGGAGCTGCCCTCCGATTGTGAGGTGAAAATTTCAGTGGAGCCTGAAAGTCCTCACTGAACTCTGACAACAGTAACTCAGAACTTTTCTAACAACAAGCTTAAATCTTAAGGATAAAAGATACAGACTTGGGTCTTTCCTGTATCTTATGCTTTAAAAAGCCCTTGGCGACCCTGAGGCTATAGTGCTGGGTTCCTGTCAGACAGATGGCCCAGAACTGAGGTCTTATACATACAGACACCCTAATAAAACTTAGGAGTGCTGGAGTCCTCTCAGCTTCCACTCAGCCCTGCTGTTAGGGCTGTAGGTGGATGTAAAATAAAATGAGTTACTTTGGGGGTCGGGGGAAGGGAGGACTGGGAAATTTTATTTATTTATTTTTAAATTTTTCAATTAGAGTTGACATTCGATATTATATCAGTTCAGGTGTACAGCATAGTGGTTAGACATTTATATAATTTACAAAGTGATCCCTCCAATTAGTCTGGTACCCACCTGGCACTATACGTAATTACAATATTATTGACTATATTCCCTATGCTGTACTTCACATCCCCAAGGAGTTACTCTTGAAGTCTTGTGCAGCTGAAGCCCTCAAACCCACCATCTAACCACAAAAATGTCCCATGTCCTCCTAACTTAGCTCAGACCAACCCTCCGCCAGCTCCACCCACATGGACCCGGTGGGAGGAGGCCCAAGTGTTTCGCATAAGACCTCCCACAACTCAGTGGTGGGAGCCACTGTGGGAGCACCTGTGTCCTGCGTGCCTGCTCCAGGCCAGCACCTCTCTCTGCCCCAGCGCTCCCTGTCTAGCCACCACCACCTGCTTGAGACCATCAACCTCATCCTGCCTTTCATCCCTAGTTAGGTCAGACAACACAGGAAACACAAGCTTTCCCGGTCACCTTGCTTTCTCTTAAATCTAATGCCAAGTAGTTCTTTACATCCCCTTTTATTTCTCCATCTCCCACTCCTCCTCCTGAAACTCCTCCTCCATGCCCTCTTGATATTGACACCAACAAAACATCCTCTGTTCTCATCCTTTGTAAGTTCCCTTCACTTTCTTATTCTCATTTACACCTGATTCTCCCCTGAGAAAACTGCTTTTTCTGCAACCTTCAGACCACTGAACCTGGCAATGTGCAAAGTGTCTTTCTTCATTTCTCTTCACTGCTGCTTCCCTCCCTAGAAACGCCCAGATTCAGCTCACATGTCGTCAGACACCCCACCCATTCCGGTCTTCTTGTGGCCTCACAGTCTGAAGATTCTAGCTTCTTGCTCTGTCAGATTCTCCATCACTACTCAACATTCGCATGGATGATGCTTCTAATACTCTGACCTCTCAATCCCCTGACCTCCTCTCCTCCTGTACCTTGGCCGCTCACTCCAGCGGTCATCCCTTTGGGCGAAACTCCTAAAAAGAGTAGCTTATACTGGCTGTCCCCAATGTATCTCCTTTCATTTTCTATGGAACTGACTCTAATGGGGTTCCACCACTCCATTGAAACTGCTTGTCGAACTCCCTGGTGACCTCCAAATTGCTAAAAAAGAAAAACTGTTTCAATATTTTATTAAAATACCATATCTAAGCACCATTAACCAAGAATACGTTAACTTTATCTCCACTTGCCCTGACCCCAGAATGCAGCACAACACAGTAGTGATTTCAAGTATCCTTGATCATGATAACCAACAGCAATTTTTCAAAGTCAAGCTGGCAACTAAATACTAGACCGTGAGAAAATTCTAAATCGAAAGGAACATAAAGCTCTCAAACAGAATTTCTTTATCATTTTGAAGAATAAAGGCCAGTGTGCCCACTCACCTGACAATACTGCTAGGTTTTTTTTAACTTTATGCATAGTATACCATCCTATTTACAAATATCCACAATCATAAATAAAATCAGCATTTTTTTACCCCATTTAATGTTCCTTTTCAGCTTCACAAAGAGACCAGTAAATAAAACTATCAACAAGCATCAATTCTTGGTGCACACCGGCTAGACCTGCCAGCAGCGTTTGACACAGCCGATCACTCTCTTCCTGACGCCCTTTTTTTCCGTGGCTGCTAGGACACCATCCTCTGCCAGCTTTCTTTCTACCTCACTGCCCTTTATGTACGGGGTGACGTCCAATGAACATCTCCAGCCTAGGCCTCTCCACTGGCCTCCGGACCCATGGCCCAGCAGACATCCATTTGGATGTCTCATCGGCAGTTCAGGTTGAACAGGTCCAAGACTGAATTCTTGATGGTCCCCACAACCTGCCCTTCCAGAGGATTTCCAACCAAGATTATGCAAGATTTATCCTTCTGGTTACTCAGGCCACAAACCTTAGCGTGAACCTTGTCTTTTTCCTTTCTGCCACACCTCACGTTCAGTTCAGTTACAAACCCTCTTACCCTTTCCACAGACCTCTCACTGGAGTTATGGCCATGGGCTCCAAACTGATTTTTCTGTTTTGCCTCCTTCAGTCTCTGACCCTGTTAAAATGACCATCCCATCATAGCAACCCGCTGCTGGAAACTTCTAGTGGCGCCCCAGCTCTCCCAGCTGAGCTCAGCCGCCAGCCGACCCGCTAGCTGAGTGCAGCCCCATGAGTCAGGCCAGCAGAAAGCTGCCCAATCAAAGCGAAGAACCATGAGAAATAATAAATCATTATTTTATCTTGTGAAGTTTGGGGGTAGTTTGTAATACCACAATTTAATATATTGTATTTCTTATTTATTTTGTTTATTGACAGTCTCATCCACTAAAATACAATCTCCATAAAGATGGGGATTTTTGTCTGTTCCGTTTACTGTTGCATACCCAAGGCCTAGAACAGCGCCTGACATAAAAGGCACCTGCTCCCTCCTCTCAGTCTATGGGATGAATTGATAGACTGAAGAAACAAATGAAAACCATGCCAGGAGAATTATGTGTACATTTTAGTTCTCAATTCTACTTTTACTGATTCCATCAAAGTCATTGCTTGCAATGTAATGATCAGGTATGAAATGTTTAAGTCTCACCAACTGAATCTGGTTTTCTTCAGCATAGCACCTCAGAGTCCAGCCTTCTGTTATGGCCACTACTATATATAAAAATAAGATTTCCATTTCATTTTCTATTACCAAGTGACCCTAAGATTACTGCTGTTTATTAAACTTGATGGTGTTTAGATACTTTACAATATTTTTTAACATAACTCCTCGCTCCACCAATGGACATTTAGCTGTGGTCTAATGCTTAACTCATTCACTTTTCCGTATAATTCCCTTATGCTCCCAACTCCGAATTATTTTTATTCTTTACTGGATATGAAAAGAGAAAAATTTTTAGAAGCGGACTTATCAAAATTTGTAGCAACCACTTAACACATCTCTATTCCAGAACACAGTCTTTAATATTCTACTAAAAATAACTTTGACTTTGAGCCCTTCGTTTCATGCTCTTTTATAATCAGAAGAACTTTTTACAACTAATTCCCACATTTTCCCTACATATCAAATATATGTTTCACGAACTATTTTGCTTTGCTCTTGTCGTTGTTGTTAGCATTATATTGTTCGGTCTTCTCTAATAATCTCTTAGTCTTCTTTAATAAAATCTCTTACTTTCTGGAGAGTTGTTTAATATATTTTTTAAATCTCATTGTGTGAACATTTAAAATTCATTTTCTTTGGTATATCTGCCATAATTCATTTCCACACAGAACCTCTAGTCAGGAAGTATTTTTTATTTTTTCCAAATATGTCTATCTATTATGTCTATCTATTACTTAATTTTTCTCTCTCAGCTACTGTGACTCCTTGTTTAAGAAGAATATCCTCTGTTATGGGTGTGTAGTCATTATTAAAACAATCAGAGTCTTGTTTAGAGAGGAAGATGTTTATGTTATGCCAGATCATGAATCCTAAGGTTCAATATTTATTAATTTGATTCACGATAAAGACAAGAAACTTTAAACATCATTTCTTTGCCCTCATCTTCTCGAGCTCTCAGCAGGATTTAATGGAGTTAGTCACTCTCACCTTGGCTTCTGTGGCGCCACCTTCCCATCTCTTCCCTTGGCTTCTCTGGCTGTTCCTTCTCAGACCCCACCTCAGGCTCATCCTCCTCTCTGACTGCCAAATACCAAAGATCTTCAGGGCTCAGTCTTTGTCCCTCTTTGAGTCTCACTTACTCCCTGGATGGGTTCTTCAATACCTGATCAGTTATCACCTATACCACTATGGCTTGCAAGTGAGCATCTCCCCCCCAGACTTCTCTTCCGAAGTCCAGACGCTCATATCCAACTGCCCACCTGACATCTCCACTTAGCTGTCTCATGGGCACCCCAAACTCCAGTTTGTCTCAAACTGAACTCAAACCAAGCCTCATTCGAGGTTTTTTCTATCTCTACGAGTGGTATAACTATCTGTCCAGTTCCATCAAGCAGGCACCCTTGAGTCACCCCTTCCTCTCCTTATTTACCCTCCACCTCACCATCTCTTGTCTGTGTTTCCTTCTGAATAGGCTGAGACTCATTCTGCTTTATTCTTTCTCTGCCGCCAGCATCGCTACTCACCGAGCTGCAGCAGTTGCTCACCCCTGGACTCCCTGCTCCCATTCTTCACCACACAAAAGCCAGTGGGATTTTTTTGAAAACACAAATATAATCATGTTATATGGATAAATACTCTGGTGGCTTCCCATTCTTCTTAGGACAGGAATCAAATCCTTAAAAGGATGGTTTGACTCCTTGCTGTCCCTGCAGCCTCACCTGGTACCACATGCTTCTCCCCTTATTTTTTTTTTGGGGGGGGTTACATAAATTAACCCATTTATTATAGGCTAGCAATGTTTCAAATTGTGGAGCTTCTACTAGTCTTTCAATTCCTTCAGTCTTCTGACGACAGACTTTACTGTGACAGCAGAAGTGGTATAGCAGGTCCAGGCACCACTGGCTACTGTTTTCATGCAGGAACCACAGTGCCAGGTCCACACAGCTCCTCTCTTCATCTTGGTTTTGCTGCAGAAGGAGCAAATATACTTGGTGTGCTGGCTGATTTCAATTTTCTTCCCCATGTTCCCGAGGGAGGCGCCATAATAGGTCCTTTATTTATCCACCATTCCAGCCTCCTTGGTGCACTTAGCCACGTGGCCACACAGTAGGTTGGAACCCAAAGAGGACGGCTCTTCCTCATTCTTGACACTCAAACGACACTGGTCCTTGGTGTTGCGTGGGCTTTTTTCAGTCCTTCTCCCAGAAATGTTCCTCCCCTCCCTACTCTTCCTTCAGAACAAAGCTCAGCCTTCCAGAATCCGCCCAGCTGATTTAACTGTCATTCCCTGCCATGGTATCACATAACTCTCCACCTGGTCACTTCACACAAATGAAAAATCACATGGTTAATTTTGTCTTTCCTGTGGAGGGCAGAGACCATGCCTGCTTTTGGCCCCCCACTGTGGCCACAGCCCCAGCCCAGTGCCAAGCAGGTGGTAGACCTCAATAATCACATATTGAGGGGAAGAAGAAATAAGGTAGGTGGCAGAGACTTTATTTGTCAATGTACCCCTAAGGACCTGGTTGTGATCTCTGGCACATAATAGGTGCTCGCTCAGTATTCTAAACGAATGTATGCATGTACGGATGTGTTCAGAGAGCACTTGGCCAAGATCAAGTAGTAATACTTACATGCTAATAAACAATTTTAGGATAAGCTAAATGGGGCTGGGTAATAATCTCAAGGCTTAATGCATAAAAGTTTATTTCTAGGTATTAGATCGTATTAAGGAATTACTGGTAATTGTGTTAGGGGCGATAATGTCATGACACTTATGCTGATCATTGGCCTGTTTGTCCTCAGTTACTTCCTCTGACTTTGCCCTTCTCTGATCTGAAGCCTCTGAGGGAAAATTTGTTTGATGCCTCTCTCCTGACTTCGGGAGCTTGTCACAATCCTTCACGTTCCTCCACACCCTCTTCATATCACTTTCTCTCTGTGTGTCCCTTCCATGTCCCTGAATCCAAATGTATCTCTCCTTTTCTTATAAAGACCCCAGTCATTGGCTTTAGGGCCCCCCTTAATCTTGTATGACTTCATTTTAACTTGATTACATCTATAAAGTTTCTATTTCCAAAAAAGGTCACATTCACAGGTGTTCAGGACTTGAACATATCACTCAACCCGCTTACAACCCCATGATGGCCCGTGATCCACTGGGCGTTTGTGGCTTATGGGCCCCAGTAACACACCTTGTCCTCCTGTTGTCCCTCTAGTCTTAGGGGTAGAAGTAGCTTTTGCTAGAGCTAATCTCTGAGTTGTTTCACCAATCCCTGTTTATATTATATAAAATATAAATCTACAATATAAATGTATATATGTAATATACCAAGTATTTACAGATGTAATAACATGAAATTTTCTTTAAAATATTCTAGCAAAAAGAAGAATGGGGGAAACTCTAATGTAAACTCTAGACTGGGAGATTTTGATGTATTAGTGAAGATTCATTAATCGTAATAAATGCACCACTCTGGTGGGGGGGGCATGTTGATAATGGGGGAAGCTGTGCTTGTGTTGGGGACACGGAATATGTGAGAAATTTCTGTATCCTCCCCACAATTTTGCTGTGAATCGAAAACTGCTCTTAAAAAACTAAGTTTTTTTTTTTTAAAAATGGGGAGGTGAATGAAAGTGAAAGAAAATTGGCAAAATGTTAATGATGCTGCTAATAACGTTGAGCAATTTGTATTGCTCAAGTTCATTTTACTATTCTCTCTACTTTTGTATATGTTTGAGATTTTCCAGAACAAAAAGACTCTAAAATTGGTAGGATAAAATGGTGATATTTTTTCCTGTTGGTTTTTGTACTTAGTTCTTTGCAAATGCCTTGTGTATCACTCCTTTCTCATTTCATTAAGAAAACCTCAATTGTCTCTAAAACTCTGTTGAAGAAAATCCAGCAGGACCATCATCTTACTATTCAGTATTTCAACAGAAAAGATAAAAGCGCTTGAAAATTAAATTTTTATGAGAAAATTCTGTGACCACATCAAAATAATAGTCTAAAATTCATCTAGCGCCACCTCTTCTCTGTTTAGTATTTAGTAACTTATAACCAACAAGAAAGCCTCGATTTCTTCAAATTATTAAAATATAAAGTGTGGTCTGCTGTGAGAAAAATAAAGACCCTTCGTTTTCCCTTTCAGTAGAAGGCTTACACTGAAAGAAAAAAGCAAAATCTTTACTATGGAAGGATTTAAATCAGAAGTTGAAGAATAATCTGGATTCTTTGGATGTCCTAATGCTAATAAATTAGTCTGCTTCAGAACTTCCATTGCTCAAAATATGATCTGTTTCTGAGACCATATAATATTGAGTTATATTATTTTATAATTTTTGATCATCAAATAGATGTGCAATTACACCACGCAGAGAGTCGTACATTGTAAAGGAAGGTCATGCTCTTGCTAGAAATCTCGCTTTCCTATTTTCCTTTTCCTAGGATGTACTTTCAAAATTAAAAAATTAAGAAAGAAAAGCAAATGAAGCATATCCTATTAATAATCATTAACCTAAATTTTGTGTGTCTTCTTTTTGTTTCAACTGTTGTACGATATCGGTACCTTCTAAACTTTAAGGACATACACATGATAAATAATGCTTTAAACTACATGTCACTAAATGTAGTGGGACACCCAGGTAAAGAACATTTTTTTTCCTTTTCTCTTGGTAACAAAATTAGTCATAAAAGATATTAAACTATTTTTGTTGTCTTCTATCATAAAAGTTGATTTTTCTTTTGAAATGAAATATCTCCTCTATTCACATGACAGATTTTAATCTTTTATGTGTGTGTGGCAGAATATAGTAAACCATTTAGTTGCTATAGTTTGTTGTTAGAAATTTTGCATGAAGATTAATCCAATCTGCCTGTCTTCCAGTTCTGCCAGACCTCACGGCTTTCCAAGTACATGTGAAACCCTGAGTTGGCCGCTCTAAGGCAGGCAGACATTGGACAGGAGGAGCTTACCTACTTTCACACTGCTGAGGTCATTCCCGCCTCCAGGCTGCACATCAGAAAAGCATAATTTTCGATCAGGTTTTGATGATTGATAGTCATCATTTAAAAGCTAATACTTTTTGATCACTTCCTTGTGCCAGACACTATTCAGCATTGACTTCTCTCAAGAACTCACTCGAGAATCAACATTTGTTATCTCTGATTTTAGTTAATGAGACTGAGGCTCAGAGAAGTTAACTAACTTGCTGAAGGACACATAGCCAGGACTTGTTAGAGACAGGACTCAGCTTTCCCAAGCAGTGCTGGAGTCAGTGCTCATAACCTTTGGGCCACATCTCCAATCCAAAATTTCTGGTACATTTCCCCAGTGGTGGGCTGTACCCTGAAAGTGCCCAGCACTTTCCTTTGCTTCTAAGCTACAAATTCAGCGCTGATCTTTAATTGGATCTTCAATTACTGTTTCATTAAGTTAGGACCTAGATCCTAATTGTTAGCAATCACGTAAAGTGTTCCATTTTAAATAGACCCCTTTTATTTTTCAGGTGGGTAAACCTTAAAAAGGAATGATACTCTGTTTTAAATTGCCAGAAGGCAAAATATAGTCATTTTGTAACCTCTAAATTTTGTGTTCAAATACTATCTACATTCTGTTCTCATCAGTCAGATCATTTTTAATTACTAAGAGAGTGAGGTTTTCTACCCAGATGATCTATGCTATTACTGATTAGAAAACAAACAAAATAAGAAAAACTTCCTCTTATTTATGAATGACAATGCGACTTAAGAAGGGTTAAGTCTATGCTGTTCAATAAAGATAATTACTGGCCGCATGTGGCTACTGAGCATTTGAAACGTGGCTAGTTTAAATTAAGATGTATGGTAAGGATAAAATACAAAGCAGATTCCGAAAACTCAGGACACAAAACAAGTTGTAAAATATCACATTAGCAACTTTTCTATCAATTGCATATTGAAATGATAAATTTGCACATATTGGGCTAAATAAAATATATTATTAAAGTTAATTGCACTTGTTTCTTTTCTTTTTCCTTTTTAATGTGGCTACTAGAAAATCTTAAATTCCATCTGTGACTTTGCATATATCTATTGGAAAGAACTGGGTTAAGTGATTACTCAGAGACAAAAGAAAGTATCAGTGCGAGGGGCATCAAGCAGTTTGTAGCGTTCATATTCATCAATGAAAAGCATTTGTTTTTCAGTGACAAGATTAAGTATCTATGTGATGACAAGTCAAAGTTCTGCCCTGTTAGCCTGCCACTGTCTTCATAAGAACGGCAGGAAAAGGCATTTCCTCCTCAGGAAAGATTCTCAGATTGATTTTTCACTGCTCAGAAACGTGGACCTGGGATGACATATCAAGACCAAAAAAAAAAAAAAAAAAAACCAGCATTTATTGTGTGGGCTTCAAAGCATCTGGCAGGGTTCCGAGCAGTGGTCACTCATGCAGATCACCCATCTCTACCATTGGAGGGACGGTTTTCAGTGCAGCGGTGCAGAGCCAAAGGGCACCCACGAGTTCATTACATAATTCTTGGTAGCGTGAGGCCAAGTGTGTATCTGCTCTGGGGAACAGTCGGCAGGCTCTGCCATGCAGACGGAGGCAGTCATGACGATGTTTTGATAGAGTGTGTGCTAGAAGTTGTTTGTTTGGAAAAATACTAACCAGCTATTTTCTCCTCCTTCTCCTCCTCCTCCTCCTCCTCCTCCTCCTCCTTCTCTCTCTCTCTCTCTCTCTCTCTCTCTCTCTCTCTCTCTCTCTCTCTCTCTCTCTCTCTCTCTCTCTCTCTCTCTCTCTCTCTCTTTCTCACTCTCTCTCTCTCACACACATACACACACACACGCACACACACACACACACACACATCCTTTTAAACACTCTGGCATAATACTGAATGACTTTGTTTTCAAGTTGCCTTAAACTTGCTTTGTGAAGAAAAAGCCTGAGTATTCTTTCCCTGTAGGACACACATGTTATTTTTGGAACAGAGGTTCTTAGCCTGATCTCTGTCTAAACCAATTGCTGTTCTTTATGAGATCGTGGTCTGGGGCAGCTCTGAGTGAGCTCGGTGGAGGGAAGTTTCTTGGATTCATGAAGGAGTGTGGGCAAAGATGTGGAGGGGCCACCTTGAAACTTTACTGCTCTGGGTCTCAGTTCAAGGCTCCTTCACATTCAGATTGTGCCCCTGGAACAGTCTCAATCCCACATGCAAAGTGGTCTGCTTTTCCCGCTCGTGTCTCTTCATGGGATGTCTGAAGTCAAGGTGACCCCCGCTCCATTTTAATCCCTGTACTTTAGGTTACAGACTCCTCAGAACTAAGAAAGCCGTGGCTGGACAATCACTGTAGGCTGTTCAGGGTGCAGTGGCTATGGGAGAGCCACAGCCCACCTGAGGGCCACAACTTGAGCCTCTTACGGCCTCTGAGAAAAGTCTCAGGACTTAAGAGTTCAGAGCATCCCCTTCTGTAATCTGCTCTGCTTCAGGCTGCTAGACACCCGGAGGAAAATCTCTCTGGCTTCTCACAGCTCCTCTTCCTGACCTGTCATTCCTGGGAGTTCACAGAGCTGGAGCCTGCTAGGAAACATGTAAAATTAGAAACAGTTTAAAACATTGGTGTCAGCAACAAATAACATACCACCTCATTCTGACTCCCTTCCTTTGGAAATTGGTAGCTGTCTATTCAGGGAGCAGGTGTTTGTGGAGAAAGGCCCAATGATGACCAAGGAGCGAGCCCCTGAAGGTGTTTCAGGCTGCTGCCACCTCTGAGGATGGGAGGTGACCTGTGACGTGCCCTTCCTGGCGGGCTATACATAGCCAGCAAAGCTTCTTACAAGAGAAACCTCTTTCTGCAGCCCCCACCAGTTCCACCGGCAGACGGAAGGCCTCACTGCAAATTCCCTGTAGTTATTGAACCTCGGAACCAAAACCGGCCCGCTGGCCCCCAGACCTGATCGAGTGCCCCTGCAGCCCTCCATCTTTCCTCTTCTCTTCCTGGGGAGCGCGCCCCGTGCTCAGCCATGGTGGACATGGGGGGCCTGGACAACCTGATCGCCAACACAGCCTACCTGCAGGCCCGGAAGATCTCCGACGGAGACAGCAGGGAGCTGCAGCGGAGGCGCCGGAGCCTGGTGCTGCCCGGGCCACAGTGCTGCGCCCAGCTCCGCCAGGACCTGCCCCCGGACTTCGACAGCCTGTGCGAGCAGCAGCCCATCGGCCGCCGCCTTTTCCGGGACTTTCTAGCCACAGTGGCCCCGTACCAAGAGGCGGTGGCCTTTCTCGAGGAGGTGCAGAGCTGGGAGCTAGCTGAGGAGGGCCCCGCCAAGAGCAGCACGTTGCAGGGACTGGTGACCGCTTGTGCGGCTGCTCCTGCCCCAGGGAACGCATTCCCTTTCCTCAGCCCAGCTTTGGCCACCAAGTGCCAAGCAGCCACCGGTGAGGAAGAGAGAGCAGCCCTTGTTGCACTGGCCAAAGCTGAGGCCATGGCCTTCTTGCAGGACCAGCCCTTCCGGGATTTCCTGGCCAGCCCCTTCTATGACAAGTTTCTGCAGTGGAAAGTCTTTGAGATGCAACCGGTATCAGACAAGTACTTCACTGAGTTCCGGGTGCTGGGAAAAGGTGGTTTTGGGGAGGTAAGTGTCTCAGAATAGTCAAGCTGGAAGATGAAGGCTACGGCCGCCAAAAAGGGTTTTGTTTTGTCATTTTTTTTTTTAATCGTAAGGGAACTTCCTTAAAACTCATTTCAGGGCCACATGTGGAGAGTTCCTAGGTCGCTCTCACATCTTCTTTTCATTGCCATGTGAAATAAAATGAGAATGGCATAGGAAAGACAAACAGAATGTGGAACTGGCCAAGAATCTTGATCATGGGTGGACATTGGGACCACACTGAAATGCCCTGGACACTTTGGAGAATGATAGCAACATGTAATGGGAGCACTCCCTTGCCCCTTAATTGTGGTAATGGAAATAATTTGAGAAAAACTTCATATACTTAAGAAAACACTCATCTTGGAGTAAAGCTGAGAATTTGTTTTGAACCACTACTGTGCTCAGCTCCTTTTTTTAAGTAGAAAAAAAATTTTTGAGGTAAAATTTACATAACATAAAAATTAACCATTAACCATTTTAAAGTTAAGTAGCATTTAGTACATTACGATGTTGTGTAACCATCCCCTCTATCTGGTTCCGAGATATTTTCGTCCCTCTTGGACCCATTAACAGTTACTCCCCATCCTCCCCTCCGCCCAGCCCTTGGTAACCACTGGTCTGCTTTCTCTCTTTATGGATCTGTCTATTCTAATGTCTCGTATCAATGGAATCCTAATATGTGACCTTTCGTGTTTGGCTTCTTTCACCGAGCATAACGTTTTGGAGGTTCATTCACATCGTAGCAGGTTATCAGTACTTCATTCCTTTTTAGGGCTGAATAATAATATGCTACTGTATGGGTACACTACATTTCATTTATTCATTCATCCGTTGATGGACACTTGGGTTGTTTCCACCTTTTGGCTCTGGTGAAGAATGCCGCTCTGAACATGCATGTACAAGTATTCGTTCTGTATATGTCTAGGAGTGGAATCACCGAGTCATACGTTTAACTTTTTGAAGAACCGCCAAACTTTTCTACATTTTATGTTTCCACCAGCAACGCACAAGGATTCCAATGTCTTCACTTTTTGTCCACACTTGTTATTTTCCTCCTTTTTTTTTTTTTTTTTTTTTTTTTTTTTACTATGGCCCACTCGTGGAGTGAAGCAGCACCTCCTCGTGGTCCCAGCTGTCTCTCGAAGAACTCTTCTTAGTCACAGCTCCTCTGTCCTCAAACGCCTGCCATCTTTTCGCTTTGGCTGATTCCCGCCCTTCCACCTTTCATGTTGTCCTCCCTCCCCCCCTCCTCTCTCAATGCTTTCTACTTCAACCTCTTCATCTCCCTTTCTTTCTCTCCTTTAAGGTATGTGCTGTCCAGGTGAAAAACACTGGCAAGATGTATGCCTGCAAGAAACTGGACAAGAAGCGGCTGAAGAAGAAAAACGGCGAGAAAATGGCTCTCTCGGAAAAGGAAATCTTGGAGCGGGTGAGCAGCCCTTTCATCGTCTCTCTGGCCTATGCCTTTGAGAGCAAGACCCACCTCTGCCTGGTCATGAGCCTGATGAACGGGGGAGACCTCAAGTTCCACATCTACAGCGTGGGCGCGCGGGGCCTAACCATGAGCAGGGTGGTCTTCTACTCGGCCCAGATGACCTGTGCAGTGCTGCACCTGCACTCCCTTGGCATCGTCTACCGGGACCTGAAGCCTGAGAACGTGCTTCTAGATGACCAAGGCAACTGCCGGCTGTCCGACTTGGGGTTGGCTGTGCAGATCCAGGATGGCAAGCCTGTCACCCAGAGGGTGAGTGGCTTCCTATGTGCCCCAAGGGCGGGGCACAGAGTCGGAGAGGAGGGGAGAAGGCTGTCCTATTCCCAGGACAAACAGAGCCTTGAACTTAATTCTTCTAAGTTCCTTTCTCCTAAAGCCCTTATATTGTCTGTCGTCTTGCCGTAGGTGGAGTGGCGTAAGCGGATTAGCTTAACTGGCTATTTGGGGGCTACTTAGTTCTCCTCTCTTTGGAGGCAGAGGGGAGCCTTTTTTGTGACTTGGAGATGGTCTGTGCCGAATCCATAATGGGGGCCTGGGTACATTCCACCAATAACCACCTCCCCGGTGCTGTGTTCTTGAATCAATAGAGCCTTGGTTTCCTCTTCTGGAAAATGAAGGAGCTGAACCCTGAAATTCCAGGGTCCTCACAGATAAACTTTAATAGGATGGGACAAAGGAAAAAGAAGAAACTCCTAACTCTTAACAAGTTAAAGTAAATATGTCCTTGCCCATTGAGTGTGGAATGGGGCAATGTTTTACTTTAGATAAAGGTGAAATTTGAAGTGAAAATATATAGACGAGAACCAAGGCAACTGATGTTTATGATCAATTTGGTTCGAAGTGGCTTGCAGAAAATTCTTTGATTAAAAAGAGAAATTAAGCAATTTTGTTAAGTGAACAGTACAAAATGTCTGGCATTCTGACAGGTCTTCACCACTGAGTTTCTGTACACGAAGGTGGGGGGCTCCCCAGGAAGATAAGCACGTACTTAAACAGGCACTTAAAACTTTATTTTTGCACAGTTTCCAGTTTACAAGGCAGAGAGAACAGTCAGGCAAGGAAGTGAGAAAAATCGTGGCATGTTTGGGAAACTGCATTTGGTTGTCTGCAGGTGTAAAGTAAAGAGTTTCGACAAAACGTGTGGGGCTCAGATCACGCAAGGGCATCGGAATGCTTTATTGTGGGAGTCAAGGAGCCATTGAGATGTGTGTGTTAAGAAGGGGAATGACATGAGTCAATCTGCAAGTTTAAAAGATCAATTTGGAAGATAGAGGGGAGGCAGAGAAACGAGTTAGGAGCCTAAATATAGTGGCCCAGGAAGAGATGATGGGGGCCTGCTTAAGCCAGTAGGGTTGAAGAAGTAGGAGCAAATTGAAACTGTTGGGAAGAGACCCTTGGAACTTGAGGAACACCTGGGTATGAGGGTGAGCGACAGCGAGGGTCTGTAGCTCCAGTGACCAGAAGAAGGAGCAGAATTGTGAGAATGCTGCTAAGTTCAAATGTGATTGAATTGCATCTAAGGCTCCTGTGTGACAGGCGGGAAGAGATGTTCCCTGCACAATTAGACCTGTATGTCTGATGTTGCGAACAAAGGTCTAGGCTTGACACACGGACTTAGAGTCAACCATGGCTTGGGCACCATTGAGTGCTCACTGAGACATTTGAGAAATAGCGAGAGAAGTGGACTGGGGACAGACACTGAGGAGTATCAACATGTAGGGACTGTCGATGAAGAGGGGCCTTGAAGAGGTTAAAGACGTTAAAAGCAGGAGTGGCATCATCTTGGGAGCTGTATCGGTTAAGAGTTGATTTCAGTAGCACGTGATACAAAACCCAAATAACAATGGATTAAATAAGAGATGGGCTTTTTTTTCTTATGTAACAAGTAGTATAGAGATAACCAGCAGCCGGTCTGAGCTCAGCAGCTACAGGATGATGGGAGCAACATCTCTGTGATTTGGGCCTTTTCTATGGGATATAGGATGGCTGCTCTAGCCCCAGCCACCAGGTCCATGTTCCATGGAGGGGAAAGGAGGAAGGGTCAGAAGTAAATGGGTGTGCACACAGCAGCTAAGTACGCCTCTATTTAAGGAGCTTTCCTGGAGGCCCTATCTGACAGCCTCCATTTCAATCTCCTTGGCTAGAACTGTTCTCTTGCCACCCGTATCTGCGAGGAAAGCTGGTAAATGTATTTTTATTTTTGGAGGGGGAGAGGGGAGTTCTAGTTAGTAAGGAAGAAGAAAGCAAGAGCAGGGGACTGGCCACCTCTGCCAGAGGCGTCAGAGGAGAGGGGGATTCAGGAAGGAGAGTGGTCGATGCTGTCGAATGCCGCGGAGGTCGCACAGTCTGCGGGGTTTGGCAACTAGGAAACCACAGTGTCCTCGGTAAGAGCAATTTTCAGGGTCTAAACTCAAACTCTTGAGATCGGAGGAGGGATGGTCGGGGAGGAGGGATGGTCAGGGGAGGAGGCGGTGTTTGCCTGCTTGGGACCTTGCTATGGCAATAAAAAAATCATGAATCCATGTCTGTCTATGTGTGCGTGCGTGCGCACACGCGCAGGTGCACACGCGCACGCGCACACACACACACACACACAAACCAAAAAACCCCCAAAGCGCATTACTTCAGGGTTTTGAATTTATATTGTCAATCATGCAGAGTAGAAAGGTTCCTTCTGAGTGTCCCATATGCACATGTCATGCTAACTGGTGATATATCTCCACCTTGCTGGAGGCTTAGGAGACGCACGGCTTTGGATCTCTCTTAGAAATCCTTTCTCGATCTCCCTCCAGCTCTGTTCATGGGCCAAGACAATGTTTAAGTATAGTTCCTTCGGTGGCTCCTGGGTCCAGCTCTCCAGTTCTTGTTGGAACCTCAGGAAGCTTTCTGTGCCTCCTTGATAATATCCACACTTGGGGGAGAAGTTTACTGCCTAGAGACCTTTGGCCCTTCTTCCTTTCCTTAGTCCCTCTCTGTCCCATGAGACCAAACTTCAGGGTTTAGACCATTTGCCCCATCTAAGAAATTTTATTCCTTGGTCTCCAGGCCTGCCACTGAAGCCCAGGGGACTTCAGGAGGGTTTGGGGGGTGGGAGGAAGAGTCAGAGAGCAAGACTGGAAGCCATAAAAATAAAGACAGAAGAAAAGAAAGCCTCCTCCTTTACTGTTGACCCCTCTGCAGATCTAAGGAAAGCCCCTCGGTTTCCTGTTTAAGTAAGAAATACTTATATATAAGTAGGCCCCTAATTGGATTTTAAGGTCATTATATTCACATTTCACAGAAGAAATAAAAAATGACATCTTTACAAGGCTTCTGTAACCACTAACATTGTTTTAATGCCAACATACTATATAAAGAATTACTGTAAATATTATGAAGAAGGTGCAAAAGAAAGATCACTCTGATTCTAAAAGTTGATATCTGCATTGACTCTGTGCAGCCCTTTATAAAAAGTTAAAGCATCATAGCTCTGGAGCATTGGCTAGATTATTCTCATTCAGCTACTCATTCAGTCTTGTGTAAGTCAGAATTGCCTCCTACTACATGTAACAGAATACCAACAGATTCTCAACCGTCCAGGGCCAAAGTCTCTATAAAAATCTCCTGGCCTTTTCTTTGTTGTCACAAGATGGCTTTTGTTACTCTAAATATCAAGTCCACATTCCAGGATGAAAGAAAGGGGGAAAGAGAAGTAATGTCAACAGACTTAGTCTTAGACCCCATTGGCCAGGACCATGCCACCTGTCTACCTCTAGCTGCAAGGGAGCCTGAAAAATAAAGTTTTTCATTTTACAGCCTCTGATGTAGGGGATGGAGAGGGTAAAAGGGAGTGATGTTAGGTATTGAGTGAGCTGACACCAACTGTCATACCGGCCCACAGGCAAAAAAATATTGATAAGGATAAGGGAATCTGCTTCAGCTTATTAATTCACACAGGAATTAAAACTAGAGAATAACTGTTGAAATGGTGTGGTAGGCAGAATTCTAAGATGACTTCCAATGACCCTTGCCCTTGTATAATTTCCTCCCCTTGAGTCTGGGCAAAGCCTGTGAATATGATGAGATTTCACTCCCATGATTATATTACATTACAAGGCAAAATAGATTTTGAAGACATAATTAAGGCTACTAACCAGATGACTTTGAGTGAATCAAAAGAGAAATAAATTATCCATGTGGGTCCGACCTAATCAAACCAGTCCTTTAAATATGAGTGTGGAGATCAGAGACAGCAGAAGTTAGAAATGTAAAGCATGAGAGGCTTCATTGTACCACTGCTGGCTTCGAAGATGGAGAGAGCCACGTGGCAAGGAGCTGAGAGCTGCCTCTGGCTGATAGGGACTTCAGTCCTGCAATCACAATGAACTGAATTCTGTCATAACCACATGCATCTGGAATAGGATCCTGAGCTCCAGATGAGAATGCAGCCCACCAGACATCTTGGCTTTGGCCTTGGAAGATCCTGACCTAAGGAGCCCACCATGCTGTGCCCAAACTTTTAACCTTCGGAACTTAGAGCTAATACATGGGTGTTGTTTTAAGCTACTAAGTCTGTGGTAATCTGTTACATAGCAAGGGAAATCTCATACAAGTCGTTAATAAAGGAAGGTAGCTAGGGGAAAGATTTTTTGAATGACAGCATCCAAATTAATGGAGAAGATAGCAAGATGCTAAACATTGTTAGAGGGACACTGTTCTCCTTTCCAACAAGGCTCAGAATGCCACCTATTACAATAGAATTTGAGGCTGTAATAGAGTTTGAAACTCTGGGTGTGACTCTTCCAAGTGGGTAACTCTTCTCTAGGTAGGAGCTGGGCCTCCCTGGCGGGGCACAGGCCCTTTCAGGCTACTGGGGGGAGACACTAGGTGAAGTTCTTTGGACAATTGTTCCACAGACAGTAGGAAGCCATCGAAGGTTTTTCAACAGGAAAGTAGCATGACCAGAGGGATTCTTTAAGAAGATGACTCTGACACTATATGAAATAGACTGAAGGAGAAAGAGACTAGGATTGGAGAGAAAGAAGGACCCACAAGGAGTTACTGTAAATGATCTGCACGGGAGGTAATGAAGGTTGAGGTAGCGCCCTTGGCTCTGAATAGTCTTAGGTCCAGAGCTCAACCCCCTGGCCTCTCACCTAGCTTCCATCAAGACCCATGTCTGTACTTACTTCTCTTAAGGTATGGCTGCTCTCCGTGGAGGGGAAAGGGAGGCACAGAGCCACTCTTAGAATGTGGTGACTAAGGGAAGCACCTCAGGGGAGGAAAGGTGCAGGGCGTCCCTGCCCAGGTTTGGAAGGACTGGAGCAGACGTGCGAGAAGTGGCAAGGACACTTCAGAGTGCTGGCCTAGGAGGCAGAAAGCCTGGGTTGCTGTCCCAGCTCTGTCACTGATTCATTGTGTCTGCCATCTCGGGCAGGCCCCGGGACCTCTTTAATCTCTAAGATTTTATGAGTCTATGAGATAGTATTTGAATTATTTGGAGGAAAACACTTGTAAACTCAAAAGATGGACATATGGAATAAGTTACGATGATTTACTGGACTATCACTCAGGGTTCTTGTGGGACAAAATGAAGTTACTTAAGAAAATGAAATTAATGGTTTACATAACTTAGAAGCCCAGAGGCTTGGCCTGACCCAGATGTCTGAGCAGTGTCCCTGGAAATCTCTCTCTCTGTTTCTCAGCTCTGCTCTCATCAGTGTTGGCCTGACTCTCAGGCAGGTGCTCCCCACATAGAGGCCACCAGCAGGTCCACACATCCTACCAAGTGAGCAACTCCCAGGGAAAGGAAACACTTCTTTACAAACGGTTCCTTCACAATTGCCAGGGAAGACTCTCGATGGACAATGCAGGTCACATGCCCAACCACAACCCATTCCACTAGGCTAGGACAAGGTCACTGCTATCTCCAGGAGCCGGGAGAAGGTCTGTCCCATCTAGATCTCGCGGACTGACAGCAGAGGAATGTGTTTTCCAAAAGAAAACCAGAATGGAAAAGAATGAAAAATAAACAGTAATACAAAAACTGTGGATGCCTCTAATAGCTACTGTTACCTCAATGGCTTGAAAAGTTCAGAAGCTTTCTGACCCCAGTAACAGGGTAATGGGATCTAGATCCTTCACAGAAATATTCTATGAGGTAGGACTAGGATTAGTTCCATTTTACAGATGGAGAAATTGAGACTCAGAGAGGTTAAGTTACCCATCCAAAGTCATGTTGCTAGTATGTGATAAGAATCAGTTATGTCAGATTCAACGGCACTTACGGTTTTGATGCCACCTTAAGTTCCTACGCAGGGCAGACGTGGCCTACAACTTTTAATGTTATAAAAGGCTCTCTACTCAGTAAAACTCAAAAGAATAAGTACGTGTGATGGTGTTAGCATGTCTTCCTCAGTCTGGTCTGGCACAGACACCAACCACAAACCTTGCTGAATCACTGGCAGAGTTAAGACTTCAGATGCAGAGCAACCCCCCACCTACAGGGAATGACGTGACCAGCGTCTGAGAGCCGGCCTCCCACGACACACTAGGCACAATGTCATCAAACGCGGTCCCAGCCACTGTCTCTATTCACTTTTACTGAATGTGATAAGCACTCCAGCCTGTTCTCAGCTGGCATCTACATGCACACAATAAAACAAACTCGTATCACTTTTTAGAGACTTGAGGAAAATAGAATAAGAAAGTTGGGCAGGGGGGCTCATGCTGGGACTTTTCAAATTCAGCATTCTATGTGAAGAACAGTGACCTCCAGATTTGATGACACATGAGTCCTTGCAACTTGCTATTTTGTCAGGAGTGGGAATGAAGTTAGAACAGTGACCCACCCAAAAGCCTGTGACATATTTGGTTACCTCGTGCTGCCTTGAAGACTCTGACCAACTCCTTACATTTAGAGGGATAATGCATGACAGAGATTGGGCATTTTATTTATTTTGAAGCTTGTGTTATACTGAATGTAATGCTAGAGATACACCAAATAAGTGATGTTTAAAAGATCTTTAAATGTGTTTTATCAGAAATTAACACCTACATACATCATAACCATTATGACCCGGCTCCAAAATCTTTTCTCTTTGAGAATTTACTTTTGAGTAACAGTTTAAGAGCCCGTAGGAGAGGCATTCTGGTTACTTCATGGTCACAGGTTGATCTCCACTTAAATTATAACCACTATCATTAACTAAATGTAGTTCCTAGTAATTTTTGATCACTACAAAACCTTCAAATCCATTCTCAAAGTACTTACCACTATTAAGGGCATTCAAAAACCTTCATAACAGTCTCGGGATTATTTTTAACATTCCTTCATTCAAAAGGCAGTCATTCGTTTATTCACTCACTCATTCAATACATATTGATTGACCGTTTCCCAGGACTATGCTAAACATGAAGGATAGACTGATGAGCAAAGAAATGGACGTGGTTTCCTTCCCACGTGGAGTTTACAGTCTAATGAGAGAAATAAAACTTGATAGTCATTCGAATTAATGTAAAATTTCAATTATGATAGATGCTGTGAAGATGTGGTATAGGGGGCTTTCCAAGGAGGATTTGACTTAACATGTGAGGATCAGAGTTAACCATATGGAAATACAACTTACTTGATATCAGAAAGTAGATACAAATTCACTCAGCAAAGCAGTTGCGGTGGTGTCTTAGACTGGTTCCCTGGAAAGAGACTTTGAGACAGATTTACATGTGGAAGGTGTATTAGGGTGCACGCCTATGAGATTCATACATGAGGAAGGCAGGATTAGGCAGGGAGAGAAGCTGACCCTCGATGAGGTAGAACTAAGATCTCAGGCAGTCCTTCAGCAAGCGTGGGTATTGGGATGGCTCTCAGAGTTGTCCCAAATCTAAGTGGGGTCCAGGTTTTTGTATCCCTCCAGCTGCCAGAGGGAGCAGCTTGGGCAAGACAGTTCCCTGCTGCAGAGGGCAATTTGCAGAGTGGGGTGCAGCTGTGAGCCATCAGCAGTCAATGGTCCCAGCCAGGGCTGGCTGCATAATTTTGAGGGCTTATGGTGAGATGAAAATGTGCAGCCCCTTATTCAAATGTCAGGAAAAAGTTTTTTCCTTTCTTCCATGTTCAGTCTTTCATTCAGTCATGGTGGGATTTTTTTTTTTGGCGGGGGGGTTGTTTTGTTTTAATTCGCTATTTAATATCATACTCCCTCAAGCTTAGAGATACACAGGGTGTGAGTGGAGACCCTAACAGACATCTAGGGCCCCATCCTGCAACTGGTACATGCCTGACCCAGCCCTCTCTGCACATGAGTTCAGGCCCCCATTGGAGGCAGAGGGTAGCAACAGTTGCTGAGCAGAGATAGGGGGGTAGATAGCTAAGAACCCATCACTGGGAGGCAGGAAGGTGACCAGAAATAGGACTCCATGGGTGTGAACCAAGGCTCCAAGACCTAGGCATGTACTCCATTGTCTCATTGGACTTAACTTACAAAATCCAAATTCAAAAATGTGTCCAGACTCCCTTCAAACAGCACAGGTTTGACTACAGGGCCCTGTTTGATTGCACTGGCTGGTCCTGGTCCCAGCAGCCAGGGAGTGGAGGCCAAGACCCTGAATAGGAGATGTGGGCAGAGTATGCCAGGATCCACCCCAGGAGGGGCAGAACATGTCAGGCGATGAGAACAGCCAGTGCAAAGTACCTGTTGCTTTGGGGGAAATGAAAGGCCAGGAAATAAAAAGCACAAAACAAGAGGAAATATGGTTCGAGCGAAGCTGCAGAGGGAGCAGGGGCCACACCAAACCTGGCATTATGGGCCATGTAAAGGACTTTTTTTTGTTTGTTTGATTTGTTTTGCTTTGTTTCGTTTTGCTTAAAAGCACCGGGAAAGCCTTTGAAAGGATTTAACAAAGGGGCAACGTGCTCAGAATTCTGTTTTGAAAAAATTACTCTTTCATAAATAAGAACAGATCAAAGGGGATTCAGATTGATTGTGGTCATTTGTTATCCAGGTGAGAGATGATGGCAGCTCAGCCCACAAAAGGGAGGGTGGGGGTAGAGTCAGAGCACAGTGGATGGACTGGGAAGAGATTTGGGAAGAGGCTTCAGTGATGGCTTGGATATGGGGTAAAGAGAGAGGGGTCCGGGATGATTTATTAGGGAAAGTTTTGTTGCAGGTACAGACTTGGGCCCTGAGTCTAACAGGGAATCAGGCAAATGAATGCCTGTCTTCGTGAAGCCCTACGCTAGGGAAGATACCCATAAGTAAAAGGTCAGTGACAATGCAGTATGGTCAGGACTGTCTAAATTGGGATCCTAGAAAGGGCAGCCAGCTTGGCAGGGGATCATGGGGTCAGGAAGGGCTTCCAGGAGGAAATGTCAAGACTTACAAGCAAACAGAAGCTGGACAGGTGAGAGGAAAGACAGTAGGCCAGGAAAAGGGATAAGCATAGGCCAATAGCCCTCAACTGAGGGGGATTGGGGTTCCCGGGGGACTTTCGACTGGAGAATTGCTACTGGTATCTAGTGGGTAGAGGCCAGGGATGCAGCCAACGTCTTATAATGTCCAGCACAGTCCTCCTCCCCCACTAAGAATGATCTGGTCCACAGTGTCAGTAGTGCCACAGTTAAAAACCCAGGCCTGAGGTAGTCACAGGATGGGAGAGGGAGTTCAGTCACAGAACAGAGTGGCTCTGCAGCTGCCTAGGGTATGGAGTCACAGGGTGTGAGGGGTGACAAAAGATACAACTAGAGGATGTAACAGAGGCCAAGGGTGTTGGGTAGCCCTGAAGGCTTTCAGGCAGGGAGGTGACAAAATGAGCCTTGTGAAAGATAGTCAGGAAGAAGGTAAACAGGAGGGGTGTGAAGCAGAGGATCTGGGAACTCTGTGGGCCAGCACATTGTCTTACAAGTTGTGGAGGGTGAGGAGAAAGAGAGCCAGGAGGCCTGCAAGGTGCAGCAGAAAGGGGCTGTCATGCAACATGGTGTGATCAAGGGACCAAAAGTTATATCAAACGCGGTTGATGAAATATCCACAGGAACACGTGAACGTGCCAATGCCGGTTCTGCTACTTACTATAGCTGCTGTATACAGATGCATGGGCTGACCCCTCACAGGGGTCACCAACTACGGGGACAGTGAGGGACTAAAGGCCAACATGCTCCACGTTCTAAGCCATGCAGAGTGCCTTCTTCTAAATGCCACTCAGGCTGGCCATAGCACTGCACTTGACCCCAAGCAAGTCATGCCTCTTCTCTGAGCTTGGTTAATACCACCTGCCTCTTAGGCTTGATGAGATTAAGCAACATGAGATTAAATGTCTAGCAGAAGGTCAGCTACTTGGTAGGGAATCAAAAAATGACTGCTCTGATTATTCTACAAGAAGCCAAGCACCAGCCCCTCTGTCACAATCTTCACTGTCGCATTGTTTCTGCCTCATCCAGCAGGCACTGTAGCTGCTCAGGTGACCTGTGCAGCTGTGCTTTGTTCTCTGAGAGGCACAGGGAGCCAGGAGGAGCCCAAAGCTCCACCAGATGGGCAGTGGGTGAGGGCACGGCTCACCCCCATGCTGAGCCGAGCAGGCACACACAATTATCTGCTTCCTCACAGCCAGGTGGAACTTCACTTGTGGTTTGATTTTGGGCATCTTGGAGGCACCATGGGTGCTAGATAGGTTCACAGAACATGAAACCAACAAAGAACACAGTCCAGTGGAAGCCAGGCCCGTTTTTCAATGTGATGGTGTCTTAGAGGCTTCGGGGTTTTTCTTCATATGTAGCTACCATGTCTGAGACAACCAGAAACCGGGCTCGATGACCATCATTGCTAACCTCTTGCCGGTCTGCTCTATGCCAGGCTTGGGGGAAGCACTCAGTGTGTCTTGTCACTTTCATCTTCATCACAGTCCCGTGAGATAACTGGTAGAGCTGGAATCTGAACCCCAGCAGACCCGCATCGGGCTGTTTAGCTAGAAATGCATTATCGCTGGGACCCTTTTTGGGGATCCTCCGTTGGGGCTCTCTGAAACGAGTGTTCTCCCAGGAGTGTCAGAAAGAGCAGAAAGGTGTGGCTTGTGCTCCTCAGCCAGGAAGTGGCGAACAGCGACCTGCGGGCGGGTCGAGGAGCAAAAACGGAGGCCCGGGTGAGCCGGGCTCCCGAGGCTGCAGCCTTGGGCCGAGAACGTGGGCGGAGCCTCCGAGCTAAGTCCCCTGGGGTCTAGGGCCGCATTCCTCCGAGGTCTGCAAAGGCCACCGCTTAAAGGAGCAGAGGAGCAGCTGGGAACGAGAACAAAGCGGCCAGGCCCCCCTCGGAGGAAGGAAGGAGCCAGCCCCAGGAAACAGCTGATAGCGCTAAGCTCAGCTTGTTTTTTTCCTCTGCTCAACAGTTCTCCTGCCACGGCAAACAAAAGATGTACATTCTGATTCCCTCTTCTGTTTGGATTGTGCTGTCGAGTGGATCTGGTTTGTGATGAGCTGGGGGGAAGAGACATCCGCGGGCAATTTCTTGCTCCTCTCGCCAGTTTGCTGGGCGACGCCGCCGCCGCCGCCGCCACCGCCGAGAAACTCAGAGAGCTTCCTTTTCTGTGTTTCTCCCCGCCCGATCATCAAATCCAGCCTGGCCTGACCACACCAGGGGCACAGCACCCGCATTCCTTCTAATGATGGAATTTAAAGTTGCCAACTGTTCAGATTCAACTGGAGCTGAAGGTTTCCTCCTGACCTTGAAGGACCTGCGCGCGCGCACACACACAAACTCACACGCACACACACACACACGCATTTTCTCGTGGACATGTAAAACTATTAAGATGTGAATCGTACCCTCTGAGACCCACTGAAAGGCCCCTCCCGGTTCTCATCCCTGCCAGAGGTCACAGTCTAGGCTGCCCAGAGCCAAACTGGGACAACTCCCAGGCAGAATCCACCCAGCCCTGGCCCTGCCGCTCAGCCCCCAGGCCCCGGGGGGATGAGAGTGACAACAGCTACATGGTCAGTGGAAACCAGCATCCAACAGCTAGAGCTATGGGGGTGTCTGCACAGGTCCTAATAGGCTGGCTCTGATCTTGACCCCACCTTAGAGTGTCTACCTTCCTCAAAGCCTGGACACTTGTAGGTGACTTGTGGTTCTGATGGAACTAAGCAATCCATGTACAATGACTGTGGTAGATGAACTTCTTGCTGTCCCCTGGGGCATAGTGGGGAACTGGACAGCCACTACCTGGCTTCCTAAACCCTGTGAGGTCTGATACTTAAGGCTCTGCAATGCTAGGTATGCTGTGTTTTGCCTGACCAGGTGTTGACCACGTGGGTTCGCCAAAGGGCACTACAAAACCAAAAGCAAAACAAAATGAAGCCAAAAAAATAATAATAATAAAATAAAAGACAAACCACACACAAAAGCCTCCACTAAGTTCTGTCACTGCCGACACTTGGGTAATCCTTACAGTCTTGGCAATGGCAGTTCTGGTCACACAAACTGAAAGAGACTATTTTGATGGCACAGAGACTAATGTGCGGGGGCCCTTTGTAACTGCAGGAGTTGAACAGAGCCAAGAGAGGTCAGCGTGGTTGGACCCTGCCCCATGCTGCTTGGCCCGTTTCCTCCTCCCACCCCACTCTGAGGAGGCAGTTCACATGAAGAAGACAAATGGCATGAAGGCCAGGCAATTAATTTTTTCAGCTGGAGGCTGCGATGGAATTTGGGTACTTAGACTCTGGCGTGTGCCTCTAATTCCATTCTCCTCTGTGAAATACCTCTACTCTTCAAGGAGGTGGTGCCCTTCAAAATCACCGACGTTTTCTGTCTTTAGGGCCAAGAGGTAAATTTAGTCCTGAATATTATTTGGAATGAATCCCAGGCTAACCTGCATGCTGTCTCATACTTTTTCCACTACACCAAGAGACTATAGTACAGTAAAGGCGGTGGCCAATTCTTCATTTATTTTCTTGGAGAGGGAGCAAAGCGATCCTAGAATATGGCTCAGGGTCTGGTCCCCACCTCTCAGCAACCTCCATAATGTAGAGCAGCTCAGCCAGCATCTGATGAGCAGAGATACAGGCAAAGAAAGGAGAACTTATTGGGAAGAAGGGGTAGGAAAAAGATAATGACTTAGTTCTTGGCAAATGGGAAGAGAGAAGGAGGGGACTCTCAGGGGAGGAAAATAAATCCCGAAGGAGACTTGGAGGGGTAAGAAAAAGCCACTTCACTTATTTCCTTGGAGGCAGTGTCATGTAGTGGTTCAAAGTGCAGACCTGTGTGTGACTCTTCGGTGGCTGACCTTGGGCAAGACTTAACCTCTGTGTGGTTCAGTTTTCTAATCTGCAAAATGGGAGATAAAGTAATCTGTGTCTCATAGAGTTATCATGAAGATTAAACAAGAAATTTATATAAATCACTTGAGAAAATATCGAGTATGTAATAAGCACTCAGTTAATATTGTCCGTTATTATTTCCAATTTTTCTCCCAGTATGTGTCTCATGATCTTTTTTTTTAAGAAAAAGGCATGTTCTCCATTTTCACCTTACACTTTCTACTAAGCAACCGATGTTTATCTGGTGTCCTAATAAGCGATTTTAATCCTTAAAGTCACTCACCTCTGAAATCTGCTCATTGGAAGGGTGCCACACACGGAGCAAGTTCACAATAAATATTGCTGAGAAGAACTTACCAATTGCCACTGTCTGAACTGCAGCTGGGTATTGTTTAACAGTCTTTCTTTGTGCTTCTCCCACCCCAGCAGAAGAGTTTGAACCAGAGAGAAGGTGGACCTAGGAACATATAGCCCAACTGAGAGTTATGGACAGTGAAATACTACATACAGGAAGACCCTCAGCCCCTGCCCCACCTCAGTTCCCAGAATGAGGGTAAGCAGGCTGACCCCTCTCAGGTGGAATATTGGAGAATCTCTATAAGGAAATTGAGAAGACTAACAGAAAAGGTCTACAGATACTCAGGGGTGAGGTCCCCATTGAAATGGTTTGGCAGGTTCACACTACGGCGAAGCCCATCCATTGACAAGTTTCTTGTTAGCTTTTAGTGTTGCACTCTTAAATATAAACAGATAGTTACAGATCATGTCTCATTTCAAAATCTCTCCAAAATAAAAGACAACACCAAAATGAGCGGAATAAGAAACTTGCAGGAAACAGGAACAATGTAGAAAGCAGAAGAGAACGTTTTTAAAAGATTTTTATAATTAATATGCTTTTGAGATTTAAGAAAAGATATTGCATCATGAAATTAAGAACAGGTGCTATAAAACAAACATTCAGAGAAAAACAACAAGGATATTTGGAAATAAAAAAACATAAATAGGTTTGCAGAACAACATGGATAAATTTCAAAAATGTTATCTAAAAAAAGAAGTCTGACACAAAAAAAGTATCTACCATACTATTCCATTTACATGAGATCCAAGAGCAAACAAAACTAACCTGTGGTGATGGAAATCAGAAACAGGTTGCATGGGAAGTTGGGAGGAGAATGGACGAGAAAGGGGCACAAGGGAACACTTTTGGATGGAAATGTTCTAAATTTTGTTTGGTGGCATTTATGTGAATGTATTCAATTAACAAAATTTATTTAACCGAATATCTAAAATTTGTGCACATGACTGTATGTTAATTATATGTTAATAAAAACATATCTGCAAAAATGTAAAGTTCAATGGAAAGATTAAGGCTCTAGATCTAGCTATCAATTTACAGGAAATAAAAAGAACAGAGGAACAGGTTAAATGACACCACAGAGATGCAGTCAGCAAAATCTGACTGTGGCAAACTCTATGGTTTAGCTGTTTTTTTTTTTCCCAACAAAAACATGCAGAGGAAGCAAATCTCTGATAATTCACAGAGATTTAAGAGACATATTGATCAATCGATTACATTGTATGAACCTTATTTGACTCCAACTTTAAACAAACTGTTTAGAGGACAAGTTTATAGGACAATAGGAAAAGTGTAAACATGTCCAGATATTTGATAATATTAAAAAATCATTGTTATTTTTTTAAGTGAAATAACAGTATCGTAGTGCTTCGTTTGGGGTCTTTTAAGTTCCCTTATCTTTTAGAAATTCATTGTGAAATACTTATAAATAATACAAGATCGAGGATAGTCTGGAGCAGTGGGAGTTGACAGGTCCACAGATGAAACAAAATAGGCTGTGTGTTGATAATTGTTGGAGCTGGGTGTAGAGTACACCGGGTATAGTGTATACTTCATTTGCATGTATTTGAAATTTCCCATAATAGAACATTTTTTGTTAAAAAAAAAAATAGAGGAGTAAGAAGAAAAAATAGAATTCTCCCATAAAAAAGAAATGAAAGAGATGGAAAATAGAAGTGAAAGATCCGAAACATAAAGGAAAATTTCAGAATTTCACAAAACGGAAAGAAAATGGAAGGGAGAAATGATAAAAAAAAAAATAGTATGAGAAAATTTTCCAATACCGATAGTTCTTAATTTCTAGATTGAGAGGCCAATCAGTAGCTGGCACCATAGATTAAAAAAAAAAAAAAAAAGCCCCACGTCAAAGTACATCATTGAGAAACTTCATAAAGTTGGGATGCTGAGCCACAATCTCGCTTACCTTCTTACAGTCCCTCTGCTGTCTCCATTTCTCTTTCCGACAACCCCTGTGGGTATCACTTCTAGGCAGAGTTTTTCCTCCACTTTTTGAATGAGATGAAATATCATACCATAGGATGTGGGACCTTGTTGCCAGAGATTTGTTATGGGTATGAATGACAAATGTAGAAATACAGACAACCTAGCTTTTGGGTAATTCTCGACTAATGGATACAGGAGATAGGAGGGAGCTGGACAGGTAGATTCTTCCTCCTCTTTTCTCTCCTATGGTTCCTCCACGTGACCTTTCTGGAAGGGTCCCTTGTGTCCCGTAAACCAGCAGTCAGTCTGGTAATACCTGGCATCACACTCCTCTTCCCTCACTCTCTTTTTCCTTCATAATATCCTGTTATGAAGACTTTAAAAGACACAGGAAAGTTGAAAATTTTTCACAGGGAGCACCTATAAACCCATTACCTAGAGTTTATCTTTGACATTTTAAACAGCTTTATTGAGATATAATTAAAATACCATAAAACTGACCCATGTAGAGTATACTGTTCGATGGCTTTTAGTAAATTTACAGAGATATGCAAACATTATCACAATTTTAGAATATTTTCTTCACCTTGAAAAGAAATGCCCTACCCTTTAGCGGTCACTCCCATTTCCCCTCTTCCAACCCTAAGCAACTGCTAATCTACTTTCTGATTCTATGGAATTGCCAATGTTGGACTTTGCACATAAATAGAATCATACGATAGTGGTCTTTTGTGACTGGCTGTTTTCACTTAGCATAATATTTTCAGTGTTCATCCATGTTGGGTTCAGCATGTATCAGTACTTCATTTATTTGCACGGTCAAACAGTATTCATCGAATATCAGTAACATTTTATTAGACTGACTTGCCCTATCATGAGTTTATCCATTTTTCCATCTTTCTATCGATCCCTTAATTCATCATATCTTTTATGTATTTCCACATAAGCTCGCCTCCTTTCTTCCCAACCCTCAGCACCTTCACCTTGCACACCTTTCAAATAAAGCTCTTATCACATGACCACCCTAGGTGCAAAGGTCCTGGGAGGTGGAGTACTTAGCCTTCTGGCCTCTGTAGTAGAGGGGTACAAGGGAAAAGGGAAACCGAGAATGGACTTTTGCTGCCTTGGCTTACGGCGTTTCTTAGTCTCAAGTACATCTCCCCTTCAGTTTCCCCTCCCACCCTTGCAACCCACAGATCTTATATTTCAGAAATGCCAAATTCCTTAAAGTTTCCTGCACATTTTTCCTGACTCCATCTCTTGCACATGTCCATTACTTGCATAGCTTTCTCTGTGTGACAGATTCTTCCTTCATGATTCAGCTCGTGTCACTCTTCAGTGACGTTTCTCCAACACACACACACACGCACACACACACACACACACACTCAGACATACACACTCAGACACACACACTCACTCTCACACACATACACACTCAGACATACACACTCACACACACACACACACACACACACACACACTGGCTTCTCTGTGCTTATTTTAAAATCCTATTATGGTATTTATCCTACTTTATCGAATTAACCTTTTGACCTGTCTATCTCCACCAACCTCTAAGTCCTCAAGAGCAGGCCTTGGATGTCTTGGTGTCCCTAGAACTCACTTCAGGGGATGGCTCAATAAATATTTGTTAGATAGTGAATGAAAAATATCTAGCTACCACCTTTACTGTTGTTTATTTAACCAACGTTTTTTTGGACATGCACCAAGAAAGGCCCTGTGGTAAGTACCTGGTTTGGATACAAAGATGAGTAAGTATATCCTGGGCCTCAGAGGAGCCTACGATACCCTTTTGTCTGGGCAAATGCAAAATGAGACAAGACACCAGGGCAACAGATGTAAACTACGACTGTCTCAGGTAAACCGGAATATATGGTCACCCAAATTACATGTTACATACACTGCTTCTGTGAAAACAGCAGTGCCACGCTGACTCATGTCCAGCTTGCCAGACCCCAGTCACTTCTAGAATTTTCTTGCACAAGCCAATGACTCCTAATTAGTGCTTGGCTCATTTAACTCTTTAATTGTTGTCATCCATGTGAAAATTATCTATGAAATTTAATATTCCTAAGGCATTCCATATACTGTGCACATAAAAAACATATTTTAGTTATTAGACAAAAATCACCTAATGAACAGCTAAAACACTTGTCAACCTTTTTTCATGTTCTGAATGCAAGTCAGTAATCAGCATGTGAAACCCATTACATATGTAGGGTTCCCTTAACAAAGAAAAAAAAAGAGAATGGGTATTGGATAGACAATCAGCAACGTCTATTACACTCACATTAGTGTTTTTGTTTTGTTTTGTTTTGTTTTTTTGTTTGAGTGTTACAGGCTGGAACAAATGGTTATATGGCTCCTGAAATCCTAATGGAAAAAGCAAGTTATTCCTATCCTGTGGACTGGTTCGCAATGGGATGCAGTATTTATGAAATGATTGCTGGAAGAACACCATTCAAAGATTACAAAGAAAAAGTCAGTAAAGAGGATTTAAAGCAAAGAACTCTGAAAGAAGAGGTCAGATTCCAACATGATAACTTCACAGAGGAAGCAAAAGATATTTGCAGACTCTTCTTGGCTAAAAAGCCAGAGCAACGCTTAGGAAGCAGGTAACCTACCACATAACGGAGATGAATGTCAGTATTGTCCACAGAGATTTGAAGAATATTTTGAGTTAGTAACAAAGCCTTGGGATTATGTAGTATTATTTTTCCTATTATTATTTGCATATTATATGGTTAAGTATTTCTGGTACTTTCAAACACTATGAGAGCTTGATATGGAAAAATCTCCAAGATATATTTTAAAGTGTAAAAGTGAGGTGCAAAAGAAGCATACATAAAAAAGAATAAAAAGTATGTATAATTCAAAACATTGCATAGAATATTTTGAGTATACAAAGACTGTATAGAATTGGTTGCTTCTAATAAAGGGAACTTGGGAGCTGGTGACAGGGATGCAAAGAAAATTGTCACTATATAACCCTACTATCTTTTAAATTTTGAACCATGTGAATCAATTATCTACTTGAAAAGGCATAAAATTAAAACTTAAAATAAAATTTAAAACAGCCACAAAGAGCAATAGCCATAGCTCTGGAAAATTGTGCCCCTATTAAAAATCTCTGTAAAATATCATCATCAATCAGTTAACAGATATTTAATGAATACCTATGATGTCGCCGGCTAAATTAAGTATAGTTGGAATTATAAAAAAAGTTTTAAGAAAAGGCCAGTTTTATTGCTTACAATGAAATAATAAGATCAGGATATCTTAGAAGAAAAAAATAAGTAAAAGCTAGCCTGTGAAAAGACCCTTGGCTGTGGGTGACTGTCGTGTATGGAGAAAACCAAGGGCTTAGAGTCACAGACATAGACTCACATTCCAGCTCTGCTGTAGCTGTAGTCACAGACATAGACTCACATTCCAGCTCTGCTGTAGCTCTAGTATGTACTGGTCAATTTACCTCAAGCAACTGAATTACTTTTTTTGAGTCTCAATATCCCCACATATAAAATGGGGGGTGAGGGTCGGGGAGAGAGGTTGTAGGTGTGTTGGTTAATCTCAGTGTCAACCTGTCTAGGTCAAAGTACTCAGATATTTGATCAAACATTATTCTAGATGTTTCTGTGCAGGTATTTTTTTTTTTTAGATGAGATTAACATATAAATCAACAGGCTTTGAGTAAAGCAGATTATTCTTCATGTGAGTGGGCCTTATTCAATCAGTTGAAGGCCTTAATAGAAAAAAAAAACTGATACTTCTGGGAGAAGAGGGAATTCTCCCGACAAACCATCTTTGGACTTGAACTGCAACTCTTCTCTGAGTCTCCAGCCTGAGAGTTTACCTTGCAGATTTTGGACTTGTCAAGCCTCCACAATAGTGTGAGCCAATTCCTTAAAATAAACTTCTTTTTTCTCATATATATACACACTACTGTTAGGGAGGAAAAATTTATTTCTCCACCCTCTTAGGTTCAAGAATGGAGGCCTGCAAATTAAATTGACGAAAGACTGATTTTTTTTATTCATGTACATAGATAAGAGTTCACAGAAAAATGTGACTAGGATGTGGTTAGAATTGTATCATCTTAATAGTTTTATGCTAAGTGTTAACACCCTTACGAGCTCATTTAGGCCTTTCTGATAGGACATATCTTGCTAATGGGTGCACAAAATAAGTCCAGATAAAGCACAGATGCTCACAGACACAGTTCAAAGCCCTGGGGGTTTGTTGCTGAGACGCTGAGTGTGGTTTCTGGAAAAGGAGCTTGGCAGGCCCACTATCCTTGAGGATGTGCACTGTGTCTATAACTGCTCACTGCAAAACAAACACCAAACACTGTTCTGACTTCCCCTTTTTTAATAAAAGTGAAGTCCTTTTGGGATTTCTTTCAAATTGTGGAAACAGTTATTAAATAGATCTTTTGTAAAAGCAAAGTGTTGTAAAGGGAACTTTCAAAAAGCAAGGGATAACAGTATTATTAATTTGTTCTAAGGGAGATAGCAGATAATATTTTAACAAAACGATGATCTTGACTATCTTACATTACTTGAATTGAATTTTCAAAATCTAAAAATATATAAAAATATGAAAGCTACAATCATAAAATAATATGACTGATTTTTAATATTACACCAGAACTTAGGCAGCCAGATTACTCTAAATCTTCCAAGTAGTTGCCAGTGGAGGTTCTGAAACAAGGCTGCTTTAGCTCAAAATGTTTGCATATGGAAGCAAGTTTTCTATTTTTGATCTGATATTTTTAAATAGTGAAAGAAAATTCATTTGTAATAACTGTTGGAGCATGACAGATAACCAAACTAACAAGCGAGTATGTGGGAATTGGATGGAACTCTACATTCATGTGACATCAAATGTGAAGGTGATCTCTCTTAGTGTCGATGCCAACATCGTTGTATTAGTCAGAATAGACCATGTTATAACAAGCAAATCCCAAAGTTTCAGCAGCTTAAACCTAAAGGATTATTTCTCATTCACACAAAGCCCACTCTGGGTCCAGTGGCTCTCCAGGGTACCTATCTCCCTTCTGAGCTGTGGTTCAGATTCAGGCTGTTCCCATCTTTCAGCTCCATGGGAACTGGTGGCTTTCAGTTGCTGAGGCAGGAGAAGATAGCCCAAGCAATTTTGTACTGCCTCAGCCAGGAAATAACCCACTCACCCACCTCTTCACACACACTTCTGTTGGCCAGAACAGTCCTTGGGCCCTGCCTATGGGTAGGGGGCTGTCTAGTGTGGTCTTCTGTGTGCCCAGAAAGGAAAGGAGAAGCAGACAGGGTGGCCACTGACCAATTCTACTGTCCTGGCTCTTGAGTATGAGAAGTGTCAGAGGTCACGTTAACAGTGGCTAAGGCAATGTGGGAAGCGAAGTCTCTTTACATGATTTTCCTGAAGAAAACATCACCCTCTTTTCGTGTTTGATTGAAAATCTATCTCAATTCTTTATAAGCACACTTTGGGTCTATAAGATGAAATGTTGACAAACTTCAGGAAAATGCCACCTTAAAGCACTGAATCATTGCCTGAAGCAGTTCCATCAAGCATAACCTTTTTATAAAATTATCTGTTGTTGTGACTTTTCTGAATAAAACTGTTTACATTATAAAAAAGGCATATAAAAGCCAGCTGTTCAGTGAAAAAGAAACCCTTCCAGCATTTTCATTTAAAGTCTTTGTATTTTTAAAAAATTCATTTAAATAAGATAACATTTGCTTAATTTAATGGGTGTCCATCAAAGCAGAGCAAATGTCTAGATAGCATGTTGCACAGTGGAGAGGTCAAGTGCCCCCTCCCTTTTGCACTTACAAGTGTTTGAAATAAATTAAAAACCCTTCTCCTTCTTTAGGCATCACTAATGAGGATCTCCTCCTTTGCCTTTATGGGTCTGTGAGTTAATTTTGCAGAGAAACCAGAAGCTTTTCTGAGCATCTCATAGGGGCTCCAGATAGAGCCAGCTATGATGTTTTCCAATAAAATAAAATGTGAAGGTCACTTAATTATTTTGCAGGTTTTATTCCTATTAGTCAGTGCAACAGAACAAGAGCAAATACTCATGCATGTCTCTGACTAAAGTGCTAAATCTCCGACACACAATTTCAGGCTAATACCCTATTCTTGGAAGACGCCCCCAGTGTGGTCCTCATGTATGGTCAGGTGGTATCTTGTCTTTATTGACTGGTATAAGAAAATCCATTGTAATCTCTGTGTGGGGTTCAGTAACACAAAAGCCCCTGTTAATGCTCAGAAACATATTTTACTCCAAGCAGCAGAAGTCTTCCTGTAGCTCCTGATTTGGCTATTACAAAAGATGCTGCTTTCATAAATAGCCTCTCTCTCCTCTTTGTCTAAAGCACACTGCATGATGAGGGCCAAAAAAGCCCTGCACAAAGCTGCCAGAGCAAGATTCAAGAGCAAAGTCATCTTTATGCTCTTTCTAATTAAAAAACTGAGGTTAGAGCCACTAGTGTAACAGATCAAAGCGATAAGTGTGTGGTAGCCTGGACACAGAGGTAAAGGAATAGGAGTCGCAAAGCCTAGTCTTTTGTTAGCATCAGCAACCACAGATATTCATTGGAAAAGGGCATCGTTACATAAAATTTTCCAGGGCTGAGAGAGGTTGACAACTCCATCATTACATCAAGAGTTTATTAAGGGAACTTATCTACAAAGCATGTTGAGGACAACTGGCAAGACAACATCAATATATTCCCCACCACCTGGCAGGTGATAAGGGGTTATACAGGGCAGAGCAGGCTGGATTGCCTTATTGGGGTGTGACCTACCACTGATAAGGCGAAAATACCTTCTGTGTTTGCTCGGGGCTGGACAACAGCCTATCCAAGAAACCAGCACATCTGGGGCATAGGGGAGGGTCGGTCACACAGTCTCTGAGGGGAGTTGGGGAACGCAATCTCTGTTCTGGCCAGGATCTAGCTGGCAGGTTCGGCAGCAGTCAGACAGTGGTCATGTCATGGAATTGTCTCTCCTCCACAGGTATAAGGCATGGGCCCTGACTTCCAGGGGCATCCAGTTGGGGTGCTGAGGAACATAATGAAAAACCCAAAGTGCTCAGTTGTTCCCTTGTCTTTTGCAACTAGTTGCAAAAGGGCAGCAGCCAGCCACCCCTGATGGGCAAGCCCAGGCCATCTGGGCCTGGTTGCTTGAGATGTTACTTGAGAACTGTTCATACTGATGTGAAGACTGGTTTGTCAAGTTTCCTGAGGTTATCAGCCCCTAGGCACTCTCCATTTATCCAAGTTAAAGCTGCTTAGAGTGAGTTTAAAGCACCCTCTCGACCTCTGGGACAGTATGTTCCTGCCTGCCAGCAGCCATCAAGGTGGTACAAACTCCTTCCTCATGGCACCTGGTCTCATTCCAACTCCTTTGTTCTTTCTGAGACACACAGGCCTATGGTTCATTCCTAGTCTACTTGAATGGAATTCTTGCTCTTCCTTTGTTCTGCCACATTTAAAATCTATCTGATACCTGAAATCTATCTGATACCTGAAAATGGAACATATTGCTGTGTAAACTATACCTCAGTATGGTTCTTTATTTCTTTTTATTTTAGTGTATCCTCGAAGCTTCGGTTTATCTCAGCAATCCTCCCTCAAGGCTCTTACTCTACAGGATATAAAACACCCAGCCATTGGTCAATGGGTTCTAACAGATGATGAGCCTGCATTTTCCTTTCTTTCAATTGATAGAGACTTAGCAGCTTTTAGAAGAAAAGAGATACCTTGTAGTATCTCAGGAAACAGCTCTCCATACCTGTCTTTCCAGTTGTGTCATAATGGGAAAAGTCCAAGGAGTCCTGGATGGCCTTTCAGGTTGAGGTTGGCCAGAATCACAGAACGACCACCCAGAGGATGACTGGATATCAGATGTCTCCAACAGAGTTTCTCCTTTTCATGATAATATTTTATTACAAATTTTCCTTTGAAAAAATTCACCGATATATTCTTGCTTTCTCGGCACACAGCTATTTTATGGCTGCAGAAGCAAGTGAAGAGGTGAAAAGAAGTTAAAAAGACAGTTAAAAAACAGACAGGTTGCTGTGATGATAAAATGTGATAACGTAAGGGAAGAGCTTAACACTGGATTAGCTGACAGTAGGTTCTGAATACCTGTTAGCTAT